>NW_015151117.1:32414-52870 GCF_000732505.1 Cyprinodon variegatus
TGGATGGATGGATGGATGGATGGATGGATGGATGGATGGATGGATGGATGGATGGATGGATGGATGGATGGATGGATGGATGGATGGATCATATCCATTCAACTGCCTGCATCATGGGAAAGACTGCTGGTATTGTCTCCAGCCGGACTCTAGTATCTTTTGGACTTATTTTATTCTCTTGTGCTTTTTAGATTTGTCTAAATGTGAGAAGCTTTGTAGAAGAGTTTCTAGGAGATGAGCTACGATTGTTGTATTCATTGTACTGAGCTAGTCCGTTACCTGGGACAACTGAACCGTCTTACCAAAGAAGAAGGACTGGGTCTAGAGGAGGAAGGGGGATGAGTGACAGAATACTCCAAGTCATGCAATAAGATCCCTGATTAAGTAGTGAGAGCATACTGTACAGTGCATACACTTAACCATTCAGTAAGAAACACTGCTGTAAAACATGACATTCTCTTATTGAATTATTTACTAACACAAATTAGCTTTTGAATGTTCTATTGTACGGGGAAGCACTTGGGCTGCCTGAGAATGTATTGCTCCACCTTTAACAAAATCAACACATCTACAGGACACACACTGCAGTTGCAATGATTGCTAATGTAATTAGTTACTTTTTCACTAGTTTTCACTAGTGCGATGATTCCTCATTATTGTGACTTTATTGAAGACATAAATAAGTCCATATGAAGCTCTATTTCCCCACTCAAACTATCATTTAAGCACAAAAGAAAACAACACAATACACTGTAAATTCCACAGTGTTAAATATGTGGTGTCAAAGTACATTGGTTGTGTCAAAAGTACACACATTGGTTACCTAAAGGGGAACGCTGTTTTTTTGTTTTACATTGGGCCCTTGATTTTACGTTATAACATCATGTTCTACTCACCGATATGAGTTTTGTGTCATTGGGAGCTGTTCTGAAGATATTCCGTTAGGTTATATCCAAGTAACGTCTTCCTATGGGCAACGACTTGAAGGCACAAACTAAACTTTATAATTTATCATTTATGGTACGCCAGCATTCATAACATGTAGGCGAATCACTGTCCTCCAGACATCCGCGGTTATATTATTTGTATTTATATCTTTTAAAAACAAAGCGAAGTGTGTATGACGTTATCTAAGATTAAAACCATAATCCAGAGTGTTTACGCTCTGGATTACCCATAATTCCAAGCCATAGTGTAAAAATAAAATACTCAAATACATTGTTCTTTTAAGATCTTTATTGCGGTTTGAAACATATTATATGACTGTATTTTTTACCAACCGTCTAATGAACTATACACAGTTATTAACATAGTAATTAAAACTGTCTGCTTTGCTACTGGGTTGTGTTTAAATGGCTCACCATTGAAACCTGCCATGTGTTGCGGTATAAATAAGGTTCGGTCAGTCTTCCTAAAATCAGGTGTGTTTAGAAGGACACCATTACATCTGCAAAGAGACGTCCTAGTCCACAATAGCATAGGGGGCCACCCAGGTGTCAATGATGGGGCCCCTAAGAGGTTGGGGGCCCTTAAGCAGTTGCAGCCTCTGCTTAGCAATAGTTACGCCATTGCTTCTACTTAAGTAACAAATGAGTTTACTTTTGACACCACTGCTGCAGTTCTACTGTAAGGTGCCTTGGTCAAGGTCAATGACCGCTGTACCTGACATGAAACAACTATACCATGCATAGGGCTTTAAGTTAATAGACTTTATTATTAGGCTATTTATGCTTTCCAAAAAATAAAAAATAAAAATTCATCATCCCCCTTATTTTTTCTTTTCAACTTGACTACTGATCATAATCATGATTAAGTTTTTTGATCGGTGCAACTTAAAGCTATTCGGTGTCCTATTCCTTAAACCTTTATCCAGTTGATTTCTACAACTTTATATTATTAAACCTTCAATTCCATGAATGTGGAAAAACTCATTGCTGACTTCCTCCCATCACCAAATGTTTTGCATTCAGCCTGGTTATTTTCAGTCGCCTCGGAGAGATAAGAAACGTGGCTTCTATTGGAGTTTAAACCCCTCTCCCGCGGCGTACCATCACTCACCGGATGAAAGATGGAGCGGACCCACTCCATTTTGGGTTTCCGCGCATGCGCAGCGGCTGTGTTTGTGTGGAATGTTCTGGTGAGCGTGCGGCAGTTCACGGCCACAGTGAGCAGGCGGAACCACAGCGGACGCAGCAACTGGAACAACGACGAGGGAGCTAGCGGCCCTTTGGCTGAGCCTTTCTGGATTCCGGGTGAAATAAACTTAAGGTGCTAAAATGACAAGTAAGTAAAAATACATATATATTTTTTAAACACTTGCGGTTTTTGTTCCACAACAAACGACCTGGGCTCCATTTCAGAAAATAGACGGAGCCCTACTGGGTGTATTTACCGTCCTGCCATTGATAATCAGCCCTGGGATTTTGTTTATTAACCAAACCCCATATCGCCCTGTTTTTAGTACTTTTAGTTGGTTAAATATGGTGTATATTTAGAGTGTCTGCTAAAGAAACGGGTGTTACATAACAGGCGTCTGCGGGTCTGTTCCGGTTGTTAGTCTAAGCCCTTTCATACTGAAAAAACAGCTTTCGTTTGACTTTCTTGCTTATTTTGCCATAAGTAAAATGCATAATGGGAGTGAGATTAAAGCGATGAATGGTGATTATTATTATTTTTTTTATATTGGTTTGTAAGTGTTTTTACCATCCATAATAACCCCCTGGGCTGCGACAAAGCGCTGGTTGATCGTTTCCATTCCCTGCAGCTGCTCCACAGCGCCGCTCTGCCACGTCGGCTGCTTTAACTTCAAGCATCCACATTTCTTTTGTTTACCTTTGTTTTCTTTGCATTTTATGGTTTTTCTTTAAAGCTCATTTATTGCGATTTTTAAAAGCATTGTATAAAGTTATTTCTCTGTGCTCTGAGGATCTTTCTGAGGTGTCTTTGCTGTGTTTTCTGTCCCTTAGGAGGGAACCAGCGGGAGCTTGCCCGCCAGAAGCATGCCAAGAAGCAGACCGAACAGAGCAAAGGCAAACGGAATGAGGACGGACTGTCTGCTGCTGCTAGAAAACAACGGTGGGTGCTAATACTTCTGTCCTATTAAACGATGCAGGGATGCACTGAACTCTTATTACAGTTGGTATGAGGCTTTTCGTCCTGGTGAGACACTCATATGAACCCCATTCAGATCATTCCCCACATCTGAGCCACAGGATTGAAGTCAACCTAACCTGTTTGGTTGTTTATGTAAACATTTTCTTGAATATAATCAAATTAATCTATATTATGAAAAACTCTCACCTGATTAAGGCTATGTTCACACAGCAACCTGGAGTGACCCAAGTCCATTTTTGTTTGCCCATATGTGACCTGTATCTGATCTTTTCATGGCAGTCTGAACAACACACATCCAATGCGACCCAGGCCGCTTGGCTATGTGGTCCTGAATCCGATACGAATCTGATCTTTTTAAATTCGACCTGTGTCTAAACGGCCAGGTCGAATCCATCCGAATAAATTTTAGACAAAGGTCACTATTCGTGATCTTGTCATGAAGAAGCGGCAGGAAAGACAACAACCCTGGCGGACGATAATGCAGAGAGCAGTATTTATGTTTAACCATCTTGAAAATATTGTTTTTATGGTTATGAAAGACAGCTAGATGCACCCCGGCACTGCCATCCATGTTTACTTCCGTAAAGACTGAGCACACTGGCCTGTGACGTCATTGCGTTCTCTACTACGCATGTGGGACACTTGCGTTGCATGATTGCAGTTCACACTGGAGATCACAAACAGGTCACATATATTTGGAAATATGAACGGCAATGCAAAAAACAAAACAAAATCGGATTTCACAAAAAAAAAAAAAAAATCAGAATTGAGCATCAAGGCCTGCAGTGTGAAGGTAGCCTTAGTCTGTATGTTGGTTTGTGCAAAATTTTAAAGCACTTAACTTTGATTTTGGTCAGAAATCCTAACTGTTTTCTATTGTTTCCTTAATTCAACTTTTTTTAAATCACTTTTTATGTTAGCAAATCGCTGGCAAGAATTTTTTGTTTCGTATGTGGCAGTCCTGGGTAAAATATTTGTGTAAAAACACTATAAACATCAGTGATGCATTCCTCAGGACTTTGCTGACCAATGCTGATTTTCAGTTTTTCCTGAGCAGCTCTTTATATTCTCTTTGTTTCTCAGGCTAAAATAACGAGCTGCGGATTATTTGATTAAAACCATTGTCTTATCATTTTTTTAGTATTTGGTCTGACAGTTATTTATAAGGACTGATCGAAGTAAAATTGCCCATTTCTAATCTCTGCTTAGAGTGGTGCAGCAATAAATCACTGAAAGAATCAAGGACTTGTCAAAGTTTCCCACTAAGCTGCAGAAGATGTCTGTCTTTAAACTGGTTTCTTTTGGTCCTCGAAATCCACATTTAACAACATATTCGGTTAACAAACAATGAAATGATGTGCATTGACATTTAAGTGTTATTTTATTTGAATTATAATAAAATATGAATTAAATCTATCGAAACTATTTAGATATGTTTGTTCCGTGTGATCAATTTTGCTTATAACGGAGCATAGATACAGTCCCTCTCTGGTCACTATTCTAAGATTAAAACTCTGATCCTATGTTGTCAAAGGTCATGTTGATCAAATTATTCATGCCTTCCAGTTGACTTATTAGCCCTGACTAACTGAAACTGTCTTCACTCTCTTAGGGACGCGGAAATCATGCAGCAGAAGCAGAAAAAAGCAAACGAATCAGGAAAAGGAAAGACCAAGTGAAACATGAGATGGACGAAGAGTTCAGCTCAGTTTTTTTTTTTTTTTTTAAAGAACGTCACTTGTTCTGAATTCTTTCCTGATATTTATAAGAATGGATCTATCAGTTTTGTCTCGACTCAAGAATCCAGCATTCACCAACCTCCCTGTGGCAAATGACTGCTTGTTGGATTTGTTTTTAAATGGTTAAACTATGAATGGGTTAGGCCTTACCCCGGTGCTGCGTGCAGAGCGCCATCAGTGGTGTAAGCAGGATGAAGTGGAGCAAACCTCGATGTAAAACATCAGTGTAACAGTTGTGTATTTTTGTACAAAAAGTGTCCCTTTCTGGTTTCAAATAAAGTGTATCTTTTTAGTTCATGCTTGCTTATTCTAAATGTTTGTGGTTGGAGTTTGTGCACCGCTTGCTGCTACACACCTTTACATTTGGTTGATTAATGGCTTCTTCTTTTACAATTGGAGCTTTTTGATATCAGATGCATTTAGAATAATCTAACTCTCCTTTGCAGCATGTAGTGAGCATTTATGGTTTTCTGCCTTTGTTTCCCTGTGATAAACAGTATACCAGTCATTCAATAACTACTGGATATAGGTAACCGCCTCCCCCTGGCCCTGCAGGTTGATGTATGCTTGTAAGGGAGAGCTTAGTAACTCCATTATAAGTGATTTCATTAAGTGCACCAACATTAAACTGAGGTGCTTTACAATAAGCAGAGGACTTGCAACCTACTAAAACAGTTTATTGCCCAATCATAACCTCCAAGCCATCACTTTTCCATAAATTAACGCATTAAGGACCTAAATGTTCCAGAAAACCCACTTGAAGGTTTTGTGGGCTGATGAAAAGATCATCCAGGAGGAGTCCTGTCTTGGGGGCTGGGGTTGCTGCTGCACATGAAGCTGATGATCAATTCATTAAGAAACTGGCAAACACAGAAGGATGATGACAGTAATTGGAAAGAAGGGAGAGTCATTTTACTTGGACAGTTTTAATTCAATAAGTGGTTTATTTTACTTAATCATCTTTTAACAGTTAAAACAATCTTTCTGTAGCAATCATCCGACTAAATAGATCAGTATCAGCAAGATAAAGAACAAAAAGCATACATTTTAAATTAGGAACAAATAGATTTAGATACATTTAAGGCCATTACCTGGGGGTCCATGGTGGGCCCCAGGGGCAATACTAAGATCAGAGGTTTAGGGGTGCTGAGAACCTGGCAGCTTTAATCTTTAAACATACATTTTCTATGTTTTTTAACCTTGCTCAGTGCATTTTACCAATAACTGATTCACCAACACATCGTATTATCTGAGACTTAAATGTTTAATGTCTTCTAGGACGTGCCATACTGAAACTTCACTAGTATACCTTTTTTTTCTCTCAGCTATTTTATTGTCATTACATTGTCACACATACAGAGCAATGAAATTAACTCTCATTATTTAACCCATCCCCTTGAGGAGCAGTGGGCTGCCATTGTGCGGCGCCCAGTGAGCAGTGTGGGGGTTAAGGATTTTTGCTCAGAGACCCAGAGTGGCATTCTGTGGGAGTGGTACTCAAACTCAGAACCTCTGAATTCCAAGCTCTATGCACTAACCACTAGTCCACCACTATTACGACTGGCAATCCTAAAATGAATTCTATTTAATAAGGTAAATATATATTGGTGCTTGAAGGTTTAGACACTGCAGATAAAGCAAAGGATACATTCACAAATGTTATTCTAATGACAAGAAACTGAAAAAAAAAATTATACATAAAATACAAAATTATGATTTGATAGATTGAAATATTGATTTTGAATTGTGAATTTAAAACTAATAATGATTATCCCAGACACATAGGAGCACCTTGCTCATGAACATTTAACCAACAAACCATAAAAAGGAGCAGAATTCTAACTGAACATTTCAGAAAACGTCCGATTCCAGTGATTCACTCAAAGTGTTGCTCAACATTTTAGTTTAATAGTATGATTAATAGTAAATTAATAATACGATTTTCATTGAATATACTTTTTATATAATATTTTTCTTATCCAAGTACTGTATAGTTTTTACAAAGTTTCATATTTTGTTTGTTTTAGTTTTACTTTCTTCATTTAGAAAGAGCATACAATATAAAATGAAACAACCCATATTTCAGGGGTGCTATGATTCAATTTAAGGGAGCTTCAGCACCCCCAAATATGGTCTGAAAACACCTATGATGGGCCCTCAGGTTTTTCATGACAGAACAAAAAAATAAATAAATAAAACAAGCAATAGTTTGATATATTAAGTGAGCCATAGAACCAAAGAGCAAATGGCAGTGTTTTAAATATAGCACATAGAAACTGGGGTTCTACTTTATTACAACTGAGGCTAGAAGTGCATCAATTTCATTTTTGGATTATTGCTAAAATAGAACTTTACGTGTAGAAATGGAATAGGTCTAATCAGTTTCAGTGCTTATTACCATTATTATCTTAGAATGTATTTAGGATGATGTCTTCCCAGCAGGGGCCCTAACAAGTGCCAGGACCAGTTCTTTAATTGGGCACTGGCCCCTGTCTCAATCCGCCCACGCATGAGGCTTACTGAGAATGAAATTAATGTGGAAAAGAAGAAAGCATGATAATAACAACAGCAATAACATTGATTAATAAAAAATACTTTCACAAATAGTGTTTCCATTAGTATTTCAAAATATAAGTTAAGCATTTCAAGGGCCTACAGGCAGAAAAACACAAGCTTATTAAAGTTTAACTGTAATTAATGTGCAGTTCAATCAACATGTCACAGCAAAGCTTTGAAAACCAATCATCTGGTTATCATCAAACTGGATCTAATCAGGTCACTAGTTTTCCTGGAACATAAATGAAGATGTGAGGCGTTGGTCATTGAGGCGGAGTACCTGAAACCGGCACTGACTCAATCAGAGGGGTATCTATGGGTGGGGGGCCAGGTGACACTGTTTGTGAATGATGCATTCAAAGACAGTGTTGTTATGCCTTAAGAAGAGAGTGAGGAAAAAAAAGACGAGCCATTGCTGCTATTTGAACACATGGATAACTTCTCAGAGCCTTCATCATCATGGACACAGGGACGTACACAGATAGGCACTAGGTGGCGCTAGAGCACCTGCTCTTTTCCCCTCTGGACCTTTTTTAGTCTTTGGCCCAAAATACCATTTATGGATTTAAAAGCATAGATTTTTGTAACTTTGCTCCATGAGACTGGTAGCACCACCTCATGGTGGTTAGCTGGCCCATCACCAGAGCGTTGCCCTGGTGATGGGCCAGCTAACCATCAAGGTGCCTAAATAAGCGTATTTACCTCCTTCACCAAATGGTTAGTTTATAGCATTAAATCTTTAATGGCCTCTATCAGGAGCCAAGGAACGGTTTGAAATGAAATATTGATTTGATTAGAAAAAAATATATAATTTAAAGCATCCCATAGATTAATAATTAGTAATTATTGATTGGCTGTAATGGTCCCAGTCAGGGAATCCCTGGTGTCATTTTTTTGACCTTTTTATGACAACTACAGCACGCAGGTTACCTTTTGCTGTTAAACAGTTCATTTTAAAGCAAACATAAGGCCAAATGTTCATAGTTCATAAAAAATAACTTTTAGAAAAGTGGGGCGTTTAGATTGAGCTACATTTCAATTTCTGTAAATATCTTTGACTTCAAACATTTTCTGAAAATAACTATTTGTCCCTAATCTGAACAGGGAAATGATCTGTCATTGCAATGAGAGTTTTTAACCTTAAAAAAAAGTTTATTACATATTATACACATAGTATGCACTTGAAATAAGATCGTTTAAGGTCTTTTTTATTTTTTAATTAAATATTTTATGTGTACGTCTTAATTCATCTGCAGATTGTCATAAATACCCAATAAACTTTATATGATATTGTGTAATCCTGGGCTTTATATTGGTGGATTTTAAATTGTTATTTGTTTAAGTGACACCAATGTGGCACATCTACCTATGGACTGCAGAAGATCTTTAACATCAGCATCAGTCGGTGTTTGGCTGTTGGTGTCTCCATGAGACGCATAAGGTGCCCTTTTTCAAACTGAGCCCTTCCCCCCCAAAATGTCTGTTTACGGCACTGCAGACACCTATACCATGTTGCCCTACCAAGCACGGTAGTGAAGGAGTGATTATATGGGCTTGTTTTGCAGCCAGATAACCTCATCAGAACGTAATCATGAATTTAATAATAAAAGATCATGTCATGATCAAAAATTAATATGTTTGCCATGATTTAATGAATTTAATAAGTAAAAAAATAAAAATAATTTCATCCCGATCACTGAGTGTGGCCATTTTTACCCCCTTCCTGATCCTCCACAATCGGGTTCATTGTTGGATTGCCAACTTGGAGAGGGAGGATTTGCCATAGAACTTCTGGCCAGAGAAAAAACATCTAATATGTAGCCAACATTTTGGAAAAAGAATTTTTAAGATGACTTGGATAATAGCGTGTTGTGACAAACACCAGATACAGCACTGGGACTTGATCAACAGCAGATACGGTACCGTCATGTCACCAACCAGTAGGTGGCAGTAGTGCTCTTTGACAAACATGGATGCCTTCAGTAAAGCACATTCAAATGAGCCTCATCATTTATTGAACAGTATGTAATAATTTCATATTTAAAGTACTTTAGAAGTTTGAATTCTGAATATGACCAGACTTTTCCTTTAAAGGTTAAGTAGGAAACCTGCCCACTAGGTGGAGACAAACACTGCAGTACAGTTTTAAAAACAGTTTAAAACATGCTGGGGGGGATTTCTAATTCTTTTGCAAGAGCCAACCATTAATTCTGCACACTGACAAAAAAATCTGCATTATTGACAGGTACAGACTAATTCAGTAAAGATGAGCTCTTAGCACAGCAGGAAAACATGATTAAAGCATCAAGTTTACTCCATCATAGAGCTCAGAGAAAGAATAAGCAATGTTCCTACTTCAGCACATTGGTGGCCTTCATTCTCAGATTACAGAGTGACAAATGCATCTCTCTCCACTTTAAAGTTGCAAGAGGAGGCGAGGATCTGAATAGTGATGAGAGACAAAATGCAGCATCAGCCAGTTGTGTGAATGTGAGAAAAGTCTAATCTTATCCTCCATCATCCACTGCACTCTGCTCAGCGCTTTGCATAAGATCACATTTAAATTCAAGCATTAGGACGACAAGCAGCAGCATGTGGGTTCTGGCCTAGCATGTTTTTTTTTTTGTTTTTTTTTTTTTTACCACATAACAGATCAAGCAAGAAGCTCAGTGATTAAGAAAGGTGCATACTGTAAAGTGTAAAGAAAAGCTGTCATCGGTGTGATTATAATTATGCACAAATACTACTCTAATCAAGCTATTAGGTTCTCTCATTTATTTTTCTCCCCTTATAATGTTTTTGATGTTACATTATCTAATATCAGATAGCCAGAAATATCAGTTAGTATCGTCTAATTTAGGAAATCCTCCTTTTAATAGACTTAGTGATGGGTCCATGCATGCATGAAGCCCATAGAGCAAAAAAAAAAAAGTGTCGTTTCTAGAAAGTCATGTGACTGATAAAAATATTATATAATAGTGTTATAATATTAAGTGTGTCTTTGTATTTCATCCAAATGAAAAATGGAGAACAGATAAGCAGATCATGGCTTGTCTACAGTGAAAAGAAGGACTGGGTTATTTACTTTTGCCGTCGCCTTTTTGGAAATACAGAAAGGAGCAATCAGCTAATTGAGCTTAGTGCTTGGAAAAAATCTTTCATTCCTTTTGAGACAGCATGAAAAGTCAGCTGAGTACAAAACATAGAGGGGAAAACAACAAGAAAAGGGACAAGAAGAGAGGGATAAAAATGTCTATTGTATTAAAATTTCTGTATTTGTATAATTGGTCTGTTCTATGTGTTGTTTTTTTCAATTCAGAGGGCCCCATGCCTTTACCTAGGGCCTCAAATTTCCTAAATACTCCCCTGGTAGAAGGTCATCAAATCAATTGAGTTTAGTCTGTCCAATAAACTGCCTGTAGTGTCTTTAAATGTCCAGCAGGTGTCAGTATTTTGTTACACAGTATCAACACAGCATCAATACAGTTTGGTAATGAGTCTGAAAGCTTCAGGATGCCTCATTAACCAATCACCAAATAAACTAAAACCTTCAAACTAACAAAAAAACACATCTTGTCTGGATGTAGAGTCTTTATGCTTTAACATTAGCTTTAACTAGAGGGTATTCAAACCTGGACCCACTGTACAGAATGCTTGGGGTGTTCCCTTTTCTCAACAAACCTTAAATGAATGTGTGATTAATAGGCCGTTTCTATAAGAATTCAGGATTCTTATAGAATCATGTTTGCAATCATGTTGGCACCGTCCTCGGGGGGCCTGTCCTGTTGGCCTTCTGGTCCGGGTGGCCGAGATCAGCCCTTCTGCTCTACATACCAGGATCTAGAACCACACATGGGGAAGCAGGGCGTAGTTCTTATGCTTCACTAATCTAGAAAAAAACTCCTGGAAAACTATAAAAGTGCAGAAACCCTAAGTTGCTTTAAATCAATGTCAAAAAACATATTTATTTATAGGGGCCTTTGACTGTGCTATCTAAATATTATTGATTTAAATCTGCAGATCAACTTTTTTCATTTTCTTATTAATTTTCTATAATTACCAATTCAGTCATTTATTTGTGTTGCTTTGAATTATTCATATTTTTAATAATTATCTCTTTGCTCCTGCGGCATACTTTTTCTTGTGTTTTCATATTGCTGTTTTTCATGTACAGCACTTTGATTCATCTTGGTTCTGAAATGTGCTTTAAAATTAAACTTTCTTTGCATTGGTATAATATTAATGTATGAATGTCTTTATGAATTTGGTTAATTCGTTCTTATATCCTTTGTATCCATTACCTTTAATTTTTCTTAACCTAACATTGTTTATATATATATATATATATATATATATATATATATATATATATATATATATATATATACACATATATATACACACATACACACACGTATATATATATATTTTTTCATACATACATCTCTACATTAATTCATACATACGGCGTAAAGAGTGGTGCTCCTATTGGATCTGGTGATTTTTGGATTAAGACTCAAGCTGTACACTGTATTTATTAACTCTTCAGTACATTTATGTTTTCATTATGTGCTTTAAGCACATTTATAATTTTTTCCCTGTCTGTCATTGCACTTTCTCTAAGTTATGCAAAGAAGACTGTATACGTAGCAAGATTAGGCCTCCAAAGATAGATATTTATATGGAAAAAATTAGTGATTTAAAGCATCAACGCAGCAACTGCTGCAGTGACGTTTGAAAGATGCAGGAGACATATTGGATTTTTAGGTGCAAAATTTCTATACTCCTCTTAATTCAAAGCTTTTCAGGAACAGGAAGTCCAGAACAAAAATAAGATGCATGCCTGTTCCTGCAATGAGGCATGCTTAAAATAGAATAAATAAAATTAATAATACATTCTGATCATATCCCCTTACTATACCAACTAGTTTTTATGTAGCGAATCAATACAAAAATAAATGTTTTAGAACCTAGATCTTAATTTAAGTTTAACACATAAAAAGGCTCACTTTATTATTATCATTATGTTTTTTATACCTTATTCAGATACAAGACATTTCCAAAGTAAAAGTATATTTAAGAATTCCCAGAATAAAACAGCCCAACATCCATGTTAAAACAAGTAATTTTATTCATTTATCTTAAAAAAATTAAAATAAAGTGCCTTTTATGTACAATAAAAACAACAATCACAATCTCAATTATACAAAAAAATACAGTTCACAAATTTGTACAGTTAAAAAAAAAAAAATCATGCAGGCAAGACCACATTTGTCTAGCAACTATTCAGTCAACTAAGCTTATGGTGTTCAGTATGCTGAGCCAATGCTTTGTCTCATCGTTGAGGATTCGGATTTGTGCTTTGCAACCTACTGCTGTACTACATCATGCAGCACAAAGGATCCAGTGCTCTTCTAGTGGTATTATTTTATACTTCTGACGTTTTGAGGTGAATCCTGGAAATATGGAGTCAGAAATAACCTGCATTTGAGGAAAATAGACTGCTGTAGATGTTCTATGAATAGATAACTGGCTACATTCAAGTCCAGTACAGTATGTTTGATTACTGAGGAGCTGTGGTTTGCACGTCAATAAATATGCACATTGATGACACAGGATTTATCATATAGGATACGATCACCCAGTTAAGTTGAACAGTTCTGCATTTTTAGCTTCTTGTAATATCGGTTAAAGAAGTGTATAATAAAAACATCAACTGCTAAAGATGCTGCTGATTGGGTTTGCGTACGTTTTGTTTACATGATCCAAGGCTGCAGGATGGAGCAGTTCTCATTGCTGTCTATAGGCCAACTAAAAAGCGTGGTGATGACGTAAATCTACAACTGACCCGTGTTGTGTTAGTGGAGTTAAGTGTGCCCGCTGGGGGCTACAATCATGGTATTGACCACATTTCTGTTGGCAAAGTCACTGCTGGGTGATGTACAGCATAGCACACAGCTGAAGGCAGAAAAAACTGGATATCTACTCTAAAGGCATTTCTACGTGAAGTGGTGTTATCCATCAAGCACCTTAATACAGGTTACAGAGACTGTTTTCAATCACCTGTTCACAAAGACTTGCTAAACTTTAGTGACAAAATGCTTGTTTGTATGGTGGCAGCTGGCAGCAGTTTGGAAAAAACAGATAATTCTTGTAAAATACACCATTAAACAGTGTCTCCTAAGGAACTGTAAACCCAAAGATGTTAAAAAATGAAATAAAGAAATAAATCTGGGTAGAAACAGAAAAAAAACAATGCTATGCTAGCCATCTATGCTAACCAGCCATTTGTAGTGATGTTTGAAATAAATTAAATAAGACTATATCACCAGAATACAAAGATAAAATAATTACTTAGAAGTCACCAAGTAAAATGGTAAATATACTAAAAAAACAAAACAAAAAACAACCCCAACAGCTAATAAATACTTTTTTTGGCATTGATTTGAAATGGTTAGCTAGCAACAGGCTAGCAAGCGGAGCTAAGTAGCATCGATGAAAAGCAAAGAATATGAATTAATGTCATAGCAACAGTCTGTACTTTTATTCACATAACTGTTAAATTTAAACCATTAATATAATAAAAACTTAATTATTGCTGTTAGTAACTCAAAAAAGCAGTTTTTTGTATTTCATTATTATAATTATTCATTATTATTTCATTATTTTGTATTTCCATTAGCTTCACTGGTTAGCACAGGTTTTAATAGGCTGCTAGCTAAAACAAATATTTTTTATTTTTAATCATTTAAAATCAAATAACTTTTTTTGTGGAGAACAAAATGGGTTTTGTTTTATTATTTTGTTTTTCTTTAGCAAAAAAATCCTAAAGGATATATAATTCAACATCTACACAGAGTGGGAAGTTTCTAATCAACCGTCTCCAAAAAGAAGACGAGTAAAAAAACAAAAATGATAGGAATCTAAAAAACACGTATCCTGTCTTGAGGCGCTTGATAAAAAACAGGTAAGGTGCTGAAAGGATGGTGCGTTGAAATCTGTATTTCCTCAAGTTGGCAGTAAAGCACTATGTCAAAAATAAAATCAAATAAAAATACTCAGTGTTCAATCTCTAGTTTTAAGACTACCTCTACGACACATCTTGCACAACGTCCCTTAACAACACACAATATTTAGCACAGGCACTGTATTTACACAAAAACCAAACACAAATGGAAAGGAGGATATGCCGAGCATTGTTGTGCAGTATGCTGTGCCATTACTTTGTCAACTTGTAGCCGTTCCAGAGCATTTTTGGATCTACTCAGTGTTCAAAATAGTATTTGAATACTGGAATATATATATACTGTATTCTTACTTGATCAATGTAATAAAAATCATTATGTATTCTAAGATACTGTCACCACATTGTAAATGATTCACACTAAGACTGGCAACATTATCAGCTTTTGACTTCTTTGGAGATTTGGTTTTTAAGTCTCGAGAGTCTGTATATGACGGAGTGCTAAGACGTACAATGACGTCCCTAAAGAAGTTCTCATCCTTAGCAGTTAAGACTTCTGCTCGCAGTAGTTGCATTCACTTCTGTATGATTTAACTGAAGAGAAATGTGCAAATATTTTAACCCTGATTACCTGTGCTTTCACAATAGCATTACCTTGGCTTTTCAATGAGTGTGGTGAATGCCATGTGGATAAGACATGTAACCTGGAAATATTGGGGGTGTATAAAACGTGAATCTACATCACTACAGGGCCTCACAGAAGTAGTCACACCTTCTGAACTTTGTCACATGTTTACATGTTTTTTGGATGTTTTTGTGGAGCCATAAGGAATATACATGTATATATTTTTTTTTCTTACAAATAAAGATATGATTACAAAAACAATGATCCAGTGTATAAATGGAAGATGCCAAGAAGAACATAGTTTTAGAAATATGAAGAAATTAAAATGCAATTTAAAATTGTCCTATATGACACATGGGAGAAATGATAAACATATGGATGATGTTTTTTTGGTTAACATGCAGAATGCAATGTGTAACATCACCTCCACAATGACAGACAAGGTGGGGGGAGCATCATGCTGTGGGGCTCCTGTTTTTAGCAGGATTTAGGAAAGTTGGACAGAGTTGATGAGAATATGGCCAGAGGTAAATACAAATTAATACTGGAGCATTTAAAAGACTTGATTTTGATTTTAAGAAAAATAACCTTCCACAAGGAAAAGAAACAAAAACCAAAAAAGGATAAAATGATTAATAAAAAGTTTGGACCCAAAATTAAACTGAGAACCTGTAGCAAACTTTGTCTAATAATGCTTTAGCCATGTTATGCCACTTTATATTGATTAGTCACAAATTCCCCACAAAAGATATATAGCGTGTTTGGCTGCAACATGAAAACATGTGGAAAAGTTCAAGAGGCATGAAAGCACTACATTCTGTAAAAGACAGAACACCAGCTTCAATCTGTCGCCTTCAGCAACATCAATCTGAAGCTGTATGACTGGAGCTAAAGCTAACCAAGAAGGCTGTAAAGTTAGTTAAGCCTAGCCGTATTTGCATCTGTAATGTCAGCAAGAAGGCAGAAGGAAAACTGATTGACAACCACATGGCATCTACACACGCCATGTCAACCTTTGGCCCCACATGAAGATCACTTATTCTGCTCAAACACATTTTGCACAGTTTGCTATGAGCTAACAGTCTTGGAGAAATCCTCCAAAATTTGATCTTCACATTTATTTATTATTAGTGCCGCAATACTTTGACATTGATCAATGCTAACAGAAACCATGAGATGGTCATGACAGGATGGCACTATTGCATTTAGACAAGTTTTTTTCTGTTTTTTTTGGCACAGTACATGATGGTTTCAACGTTGCCCTGAATGTGTGGAGAGATAGAGATGTTCCCCCTCTTGTTTTACCACCAGCCTCTCTGATCTGCAGTGTGAATGAAGTCTCTTTCACATCTGCTTGAAAAAAAACGAGCATCTAGGTCCATTTATCAACTCGTAGGGGCACCTTCAGCTTAGTACGGTTAAGACCGATGGTCTCAAATAAGAAGGTTTTCGGCGGTGACATTTTCTACAAAGAGGACAATCTTGACGACAGCGTACATTCAGGAGGTAAATGACAGTGTTTCGGAGTCAGGGCAAGACCTTTCCAGCACACGTTTTCTCAGGATCAAGGGAACAATGCGATGGGCTTGATGAAAATGAATGACTTTAAGAATATTCGCGTTACCCTGAACTCTGGGTAGCTGTAGCTTGGTTCTGTGTGTTGTCCACAAAAAATGTGCAGGATACTCATTCATGGCAGGACGACTATCAATGATCTGACATCCAGGCTCGGCAGTTAATTCATTGCATACCAACATACTGATATAGGTAAATGTTTTGTTGTTTTTTTTTTAACATTGCGCTCTATTTATTTCTTGGCTCCTTAGCATACACACACTCGCATAATGTCTTGGTGTCCATCCGAAAGGCTCAAATAAGACAGAAACGATGATAGCTCATCTTAGCAGCTGCCATGGTTCGGTATCCTGGTTAAAACGGGAGAGTTTATGCTGCACCCTCTGCTCCAACGCTGGAGCAAACCAGACCAACCTCTGGCTTCGGAGTGGAAATGGTAAAACGAAATGACCTCTGCACTGATCACAGAACCAAGATGACTAAAAATAAGATGTGCTGTGATGTAGGTGGAAGTCGGGGTTTCCTCTCCCTCCCTTTGGGAACCACATCGTTCATGGAAATGCTGTTCCGGAGACGCTGCGCTCCTCATACAATGGAGTCCTTGATCTCCGAGCCCAGCCTCACTCGGGGCCGCGGGCAGGTTGGCGAGTACTCCACATGGCTCTCCTTTACGTTGAGCGGCCGCCTGTCGGAGGCCTCGGAGAAGCTCTTGCTGTTTTCCGGCGAGGACTCGTGAGTGGGCGTGCTGCAGATGTAGTTGTCGTTTAACGTCTGGTAGCCCTTGTGATCTGAGGTGGAAACAGGGATGGTGTTCCCATTTAGGGGTAAGCTCTCCGTGGGCTTTCCAACTATCCTGGGTTTCTTCTGCTGCATGTTGGGGCACTCTCCTTGCTTCATCATGGATTTCATATGATCACGGTTCCTGTAGATGACGAACAAGGAGAACACGACGAGGGAGAACGCCAAAAGAGCGCACACCACGATCAGCTCGTTCCAGTACGTCTTTGTGTGATCTTCGCGAGACTTGCCGGGCAGAATCATCGTTTCCTGCTGCACAACGTGAGGCGTACGCGAGTGACCAATCAGAGTGCTGCTTTCCTGGCGGGGCTCTGCCGTCACACAGTAGTTAGCCAACAGCTGGCGGAAGCCCTCCTCCTCAGACCAGCACTCGTAGGTTTCCATCCTGTCAGACTGAGCCACCACCACCAGGTTCCCCTCTGGGGTGGCGTAGAGGAACTGGCTGGCGTCGTCGCTGTAGCGCCACTTCCTCTGAGCCAAGTTGGAGCGCAGCTTACAGGGCAGGACACGAAATGTGTTAGCCGGGACTGTAATGAGCTTACAACGAGATGCACCTGAAAAAAACAACAAGATGAAGTTGATTTACAAAGATTTCAGTGAATCACTTCAAAAAGTCAAACTCATTAAAACGAAATGTCTAAAATATTATTAGTGTTTTACTTGCACTGCTTTTGGATCAATTTAAAACAAACTACTGTTCTAATAGAGATATTTTATGTTATTGCCTCCAACATAACAAAAACTCAAAAGCCCATTTCTTCATAAGCAGGCTGTTTATAGAGGGCTGTATGTAAGCATATTATTAGAAAGTTGAGTAGATAGAAAAGGTACAGTAAAAAATATATCTCATAACAGTAATCATTTCTTAAAATAAGAGCCTTGTCCTCAATTTGAACAGGTAAATCAGATAACCTGCCAATGAATTATTTTAAAAGGGGAGCAGCGGCCTAGTGGTTAGGGCATAGAGCTTGGAATCCAGAGGTTCCCGAGCCCCACTACCACAGACTAAGCAAGACCCTTAACCCCACACTGCTCCCATGGTGCCCCATGATGGCAGCCCACTGCTCGCCAAGGGGATGGGTTAAATCAGAGCTAAATTTCTCCAATGTGAGATCAATTAAGTTAAATGATTATTATTTTAAAATAAGTTAATACAGTATTATGCATTTGAAATAAGGTAACAGTTGTTTTACTTCTTATTTGAAACATAAATTAGCAAATGTTCTTAATTGCCAGTTTAAATCAAGAGAAATTTATTTATTTTAGGAAATATTTGTTTAAGCTTATTCCTTTTTTGCAGTGTAAACTAGCAATAGGAGTAAATGGGAGTAACTGCAGTCTTGCACGTTTAACCCACTTAATAGATGGCTGGACGTCGTTTTGCATTAACTGATGCATCAATGCAGTGGCACATGGAGGCGGTCAGCCTGTGGCTCTGCTCAGATGTTAAAGCAGAGGGATAAAAAATAAATAAATAAATCAAGCTTTAAGATTATATTTTCATTTTCTGATGCAGTTGTGCTTGAAAGTTTACACACCCTCCCATTTAAGAAAAGGATAAATTCACACTAGTAATTCCAATAATAAAACACTGGGGGAAAAAAACATCCATCCATCCATCCATCCATCCATCCATCCATCCATCCACCCTCTCCCACATCTTCTCCCTCAGTCCTTTTCACGGTCGCGGTGGGGCCTATCTCCAGCTGTCTACAGGTGAGAGGCGGGGTACACCCTGGAAAGGTTGCCAGTCCATCGCAGGGCAACACAGAGGCAAACAGGACAAACAAACATTCACACACACTCACACCTAAGGTGAATCTAGAGAAGCCAATTAACCTAACAGTCATGTTTTCGGCCTGTGGGAGGAAGCCGGAGTACCCGGAGAGAATCCACGCATGCACAGGGACAACATGCAAACTCCATGCAGAAAGACCCTGAGCTGGAAATCAAACCCAGAACCTTCTTGCTGCAAAGCAACACTGTATCCACTGTGCAGCACCTGAAAAAACTAATAAAATTTACTAAACGATAATTTAGTAAATATACTGATGTGTTGATTAGTTTAAAAAAAGTCTTAAAAAAAAAAAAAACTGTCCCTGAAAATTAAGGAATCTGAACAGTCAATTTCAGTTCATTTCACTTGCAGCTGATTTTTTCCTGTCTTTAATGGAGCTGTTTGTAACCTTTCAAGCACGACTGTACACCTGACAGCATTTGACACGCTCAAGGTGGCCATTGTTCCTGAAGAGACAAATAATTTCCCTTTTGGTCTAAAAATGGAAACAATTACATGGTGTTTGTGGGCAAATGGTGTACAAAAAGAGGACACAGCAATATCATCTAAATGCTAAATTATTCAGCTGCTATGTTTGTTAACAAGGGCAGCGTTTGTTGACTCGTGCCAGGCTTGTAGCCGTCTTTGTTTTCAGAACTGACATGTTATTTCAACTCTTAAGTACATGCTGTTTGCCGTGTTTTCAAAGTAACTGGCAGCACTTCAATTAGAGAGCATTTTGCAGGGGCAGGACACACTCACGAGTAGCGGCTGGTCTGCTAGATCTGAGGAAGGGAGCGGTGGAGTTGCAAATGGCTGATGTGTCAGCTTCCTCCACGTCCTGCTGCCAGTGGCTGAGAGAGAACAGACGACAAAAACAACAAGGTGAGCACTGGCAGCTGGAAGAAGAACGCAAGCTTTTCTCTCAAACTCTGGTTTAGAAAGAAATGTTTACAGATTCCTCATGACTGAAAACACAGCGTTCCTGCAAAAGCAGATTTTTTCCTTAAGCATATGACTGAACTTTACATGCTTAAGTCACAAGGGTGTCTGGCTCATAGGATCACTGCAACAACAAGATCATATGTTTCTGTTAACCTGAAATAAAAAAGAAATATCTACTTCCCAGATAAAAGTAGATTCATTTTATCTGATTTCAATCTTAATAAATATAGATTCAGTCTGTATAACAGTGGCGGCTGGTCAATAGGAGGCATTAGGGTGCCGCCCCACCCACCCAATGACCCTGATTAAGACATTAAAAAAAATATATATGTATATATATATATATATATATATATATATATA
>NW_015151117.1:53000-92326 GCF_000732505.1 Cyprinodon variegatus
GATTTTACAACAAAGCCTTGAAAATTACAAAAATAAAAAAAAATTAGCCTAAAATTAATAAAAAAAACCAAAATAATTCAATAAATCACATTACAACAAATTTTCCTTTATAGATCATAATACACATTATCGAAGAGCAATCCCTAAAAATACTGAATAATAATAATAATCATAAAATAATATATAAATATATAATATATCTGTAAAATATAATCTGATAATATAATAATATAACACTTTGTGTTTATCATATTAATATTTAATTGCAAAATATATAACTTTGCATATATCTCGTCCAGTTTGAGTTCAGTTTATAGTTCAATAGTTTTTAAAATTACTAAATATGTGTAATGTAACTGAAAGGTCATTCTAAAATTAGTTTTGGTCTTTTAAGGGGTTGTGGCATGTAAGAGATTATAGTGATATTATCTCTGACTCGTCTTTCATGTGATTAAAATGAGATCTAAGGCGCCTCCTATTCATTCTGACAGCTGCTGTCTGAACTGTGGTCTGATCCAAGATGGCCGCCCTCTAGGCATGCCAACAGCGTCCAATGAGGCGTCTACGCATATAACGTCTATGGTCAAAGGATTCTTAAGTGCGCCATCGGTGTGGGGTTTCTCACCTGTCGGGTGGGGCCATCCTGACATCCCGGCACAGCCATCCTGACCAGGCACAGTAGGGATCTCTGGACAACACACACTCACCGCAGCTCAGGTAGTTGGAGCAGTTAGCCACGGGAACCTCCACCAGGCCTGAGTACGACGACACGAACAACAGACCCTACACAGGAGGAGGGAGAGAAAAGAAAAAGCCATTTCAACTCTGTGCGTGACTAAAGATCAACGCAGACCACAGGAAGCAATCTGCTTTAGGTTATGGGTTTTTGATTTCAAAAAAGGAACATCAGACTGAAACAATTACTTCAGATAAACAGAAGAGGCTAACCTAGCTAATGAACCAAGCCTGGCCAGCTGGTTTCAGTCTTCACGGCACTGCAATCAGTGCATGTTCACAATGTCAGGAGTTTGTTAGACAGTTCTTTGTTCACAGCAGTGAACGTTTTAGTGTCGGCAGAGGGAAAAAGTCCAACAATACAACACAGCAAGCAAGCCAATCCTCCTTCCTGGAGCTAAGCATTTACTCATAATAAATATCCCTGCTTTTACTAGAATTACAGAATTGCAAATAAAATTGTAGTTTGGTAGCTTTGCCCAAGAGAGACGTCTTTATGCAATAAGTAGGATCGAGGTAATGAAATTTAGCTCCAGTAAAGCACCAGAGAGTATAATAAACTGTCTTCCAGGCAGAGCTACAGCTAATTCAAAGGAAAGGCTGGAGTGGAGGGAGAATATCTGGAGTCATTTTACCATCTTATCAGTTTACAGATGCTACAAGTAAGAGTAAAGACTTCATTTAAACTCATATGAAAAGAACCAGAGCAGCATCAGTAGCTTATCCTCACTGTATTTGACTAAGTGTCTTTGTTCCTGTGTGTTAACGTCGTGACGTACCCGCTGAGAGTCCAGCTCCATGTGCTGCACGGGCTGCGGCTCTGCAAACAGAACCATCTCCTCTATGATGTGCATCTTATCGTTAACATTGATGGCCTTGTGCAGCTTCCCATCATCTGAGAGAGAGAAAGAGAACAACATTGATCTTTGAGCTGACATGGTTCAAAACAACTCACTCTGCTTTTATTCCTCCCCTCTTTCGGTTGGTTGATTTATTTTGTTGCAAAAAAGGAAAAAGCGGCACCTGTTCCGATAAAAAGAACGTCGTAAGCTCTCTCTATCCCTTGGATCTTGTGCACGGCGATCTGGGTGTAGCGGACGCTGCGTTTTAGCAGGAGGGGGGAACTGCGGATCACGCTGTCCATCAGGAAGTGGTCCTTCACGAAGTTGAGGACCTTATCAGGCATGTGCAAGGACGACTGGATGCCCATTTGCCTGGCGTGGTTGGTGACACACTTCAAAGGAACAAACGAGAGATGAAAATATAAGTCTGATTAATCAAGTATTTAGGGTATGAAGGGTTTCCTTTGAATCCTTTTTGAGCATTTAACGTCTCTTAGCATCCTGTTTATTTCTCTAATGTGTGTCTGGTACCATCCGAGTTGATGATCATCTCCCCCTAATGGTCAGGGGCAATTTTATTATGTCAAGCTAATTTACAGCTTTTCTTAAAGGTATAGTGGAGGACTTTCATGAATTTTTGAAAAGAAAATAAGAGCACATGCACAACCCTGTACCCACTCCCGAGAGGGAATGCCTATTAAAAGAGTGTGGGAGCGTGCACAAGCGCATTTCTCCTCGTGCACGCTCTGTTTATAAGTTGTTGTTTGCATCGCTCATACAAGCTTACTTTCCATAAGAAGATTTGCAATTTTTCCACTATGTCAGACTCACCATCGCTTTATGAAAATGGGGACGAGCATGTAGGACGACTTTACGTAAACATATCACCAGAATGATTGACAGTTAGGAGGACCACTTATTTAGATGATCCACCCAGAAAAAAAACATCCTCCACTATACTGTACGTTTAAGTGGAGTTGTTTTTGCTAATTGCAGCAGTTTTCCTCTGCGTGTTTATTCGTTGGCATCCTTTATGCGTTTTCAGGGCGTTTCAACCTCGCTGCTTTCATTACTGTGATTGCAGCATTTCACTGTTTTTCTTTGCATGTGCTTTTTTTTATGTTTGTGTGGTAGTCTAATTTCACATTTTGATAGTCCTGTTTTTGTGTTTTCAGGATTTTTTTTTAATAAACTCAGAACAAAAGACATTATCTATGGTTACAAAGTGACTGATAAAAAAGAAAAAAAGGTTAAGGGGTATGAATACTTTCAGCAGCCACATTAATCTGACCAGAAAGAAACTTTTAAAAACAGAGAAATACATTCCTATCTGGATTTGCATTTTAAAGTCATACATTAATAAAAAAAAAAAGCCCGCTTATTTAACCATGTTGTGCTCTTATATACAATTTCCTGCAGAAATTGGTCTAAATAGTTCATTTTATTAAATACTTTAATAGCCTGTAACATATTTAATAAACCAACTAAAATAACTCACCGCCCCGGGCCGTGGCTCCGGTACTGGGTGGTTGTAAGTGTACCACAGCTGGTTCTCCCTGTTGACTTCTCTATAGCGGCCACTGAAGGCCGCTTCCACCTGAGCCATGCTGAAGGCACACACTGCCGAGCTGCCCGACGCTCCTTTATACCTGCCAGCAAAGATGCTCTTTTTAGCCGGTGGGAGAGCTGATTTAAACAGACGACAGCGGGCAGAACTAGCATCATCGGCCTCACCACTGTGAAGTGAAGACGCCGTAGAAGACGGTGCTCTCCCAGCTGTCTCCTGTGGGCTTCAGAACAAACATATCCTGGATGATGTTGAAGGGGAAGCCGTCGTCGGGGAGGGAGCACAGGAGCTGGGCCTTCAGGAAGGTGGTCCACTTCTTCTGCAGCACCCGCTCTCCTCCTTTGTCCCCCTGAAAGGAAATCCACATTGTTGCAGGATATCACAGGAGATTTTCTGTTGCATTATTAATTGGGTGAGCACCTAATCTCTGCTCATTCCGACAGGGTCTGCAGGGCTGTGTGTGGCCCCGTGATAAGAGGGGATGGAGGTCAAGAGGCTGTTTCATATGAGCAGCAGCAGCAGGGGCTTAAAGTTTAACCCACATCTGATACCAAGAGGAGACGTTGTAGCTGAGGTGGTTAGAGGAGCAGGCCTTAGCCTCTGAACTCAGTCTGTGTGTAAAAGATTTAAAACCAGTAGAGCTGTAATTACTAAATTTCACATCAGACCTTGATGGGGTATATGCAGAGCTCCAGGGGAGGATTTACTATTAGGCAATACTACTGTAGGCAGTTGCCTAGGGCCCCAAGTTCTCCTGGGGGCCCCATAAACTCTGTTTACATATATAGTTAATACAGCTATTCCTTATTCTGTATTTTTGATAAAAATACTTTCACTAAAAAGCCATTATGCGTCTCAGCCCCCCCCCTTCAGTGTCCACCATAATGAATCAGTCCATTTGCTGCAAATGTTCAGAAAGGTCCAAACAGACAGCAGCAAACCATTTGAAAACAAACAATACAAAAAGCAGTGTTATTAACTTAGCACTTTTGTCGCAATATTTAGGGGCTTTTCAGACCGCTCTAGTGCTTTTATTTCAAAAAAGTGCCTGGCACCAAATCTAGCTACTTTTTTCTGCTTCTGAAGACTTTGATAGCAACATATAAAAGCATTGAACTCTGCTCTCCAGAGCAAGTAGATTGGTAACCCCGCCTCCTGCTCTCCTCTATCTTGTCTGCTGTCATGATTCATGCAGCTATTATTTCATCCAAATGAAAAATAGAGAACAGATAAGCAGATAATGGCTTGTCTACAGTGAAAAGAAGGACTGGGTGATTTACTTTTGCCTTTTTGGAAACACAGGAAGGAGCAATCAGCTTAGTGCTTTGAAAAAATCTTTCATTGCTTTCGATACAGCATGAAAAGTCAGCCGAGTACAGAACATAGAGAGGAAAACAACAAGAAAAGGGACAAGAAGAGAGGGACAAAACCTAGAACAGATAATGTATGTCCATTCTATTAAAATTTCTGTGTTTGTATAATGGGTCTGTTTTATGTGTTGTCTTCTCAATTCAGAGGGCCCCCTGCCTGTCTTTGCCTAGGGCACCAAATTTCCTAAATCCGCCCCTGCAGAGGTCAACTATAATTAAACAATGGATTCGAAAGTTTTTGTATGAAAAAGTGTGAGCTATTTTTTTTTTTGAGGATTACTTCCATTATTTAAAGGTATAAGTAAAAGAGATGATTTCATGTTTAATAAATCATCAAACCATCTATAGGTGAAACTAAACAAATGAATAATAAAGGGACTCTTGATTTCCTGACAAAAGATGTATAGGAAACAAACTGCCTTAGAGTCTGGAATAAAAGATGTCCTCAAAACAACACCTTTAAAGCTGCCTTCCTGCATTTAGTTAAACCTCAGAGAACGGGTTTAACTACCCGCAGGAGATATACAGACGTGTCCATTCCCTGTAACAGGGTTTTAACAATGGCATTTTAACATTAGGAACATGTACAATCATGCACATCTGGTCAGAGCAGACTGAATATTTCTTTTTGCATCTTTGGTGTACATCGTGCTTTTATTCTGCAGGGTAGGATGCCTGTAGGTGTACAAACGACAGCCTTAGACGGCGTCTCTCCTAACTTCCTGTGCGCCACGGGGAAAATCCTCACTCATCTCACGGTGCACAAACTCACACTGGAGCTGGAGATTTAGATTTCCCTAATTTGCTTCCTGTGTGACCCAATGGTTCCAGAGTTCAGTATTTAACCTCAGAAACTCCTCAGAAACCATCAGCTGTGGTCTTGTGGTTGCATTCCTTATATATTTACTGATATCATAGACAAATAAATAAAATGGGTCTGTATAAAGTAAAAAAAAAAAAAAATGAAAAGTTGTAAAATTTACTGAGTTTCATCCATTTTCTGCACCCCTATAGAAAGCTCCTAATCCCATCAGAACATAAAGACTTCTTTAAAATCTGGATGAACTCCTTAAATCATCATGCAATGCATCCTTTTTGTCTGTAGAGGGCGCCATTAAGGTCAGATGATGGAAGATATTGGTTTCTGTGGGCTCTGAAATGGAATAAAAAAGATGGAGCCTAATTAAAACTAGGATTAGAGGTTTATGGGATTTAATATGTGGAAAACCAAACTTACAAAGGACATTTTAAACAAAAGGAAAATGCCAGAGAGTCATGCTGCAAAATATTGCTTGCTTGTTTCTGGAGATGATATGTGGAAATGGAAAGAAATTCTGTTAATATTTACTTCTTAGGAACTGACTGGACCTTCTGTCCAAACAGCTCCTCCTACGAGTGAATGACTCACTCCCTTTTCGTCTGACACAAAATACTCCCATAAGCACTTCTCCTCACATTCCGCTTGTGAACACAAGCCGGCGGACCCTCCTACAAAGTACAGCCAGCGAGTGGAGCAGGAGGAGCAGGAAGGGGAGAGAGCGGGAGCAAAACGATATCCAGGCAGTCCTGAGAAGCATCTCCTTGAAAATGCAGAAACAATTCCTGCACGACAAGGAGCGAGAAGGGCTTAGAAAAAGTGCAAAACTACAACAACTTCCTCCTCTGCGTGCGTCACACAAAGCATCCAGGGAGCTGAACCTCCACAGTGAGGAGCAGCCCTCGTTCCTGCTCTCTCTCAGCTGTCCGCTGCTGCTGTGGCAGTGTTCTGCTGAGCATCACATCATTTCAGCCACACCCTTCTGGCAGCCAAAAACAAAACAAAACAAAAAAAAAAGCCCAGCATTACACGACACTCGTAGGTTTTTACAACTCACAGTCATACAGGCCTTCCGGAGTGAAATGAAGGTAACTTAGGAAAGCTGCTCACACACAAACCTACTCTCCAAAGTCCCTGACTGAACACACCTGAATAAACACAAGGAATAGGGAGTGGGAGAGAGGAGGGGAACAGATGGGAAACAACTCTGACTCTGGGCTGTAAAGCTTTCCTTCCCAAACAGTAGTCGGAAAACTACGGGAACAAAAAGGAGACTTTCCCTTTTTTTTATTATTTCCAATACGTGACAAGAAGCCTGTCTTCTTTCTGAGCTCATACCCAGATGACACTGGACACGCGAAATGATTGAGACATTCAATAAAAACACGCAGCAACTCATCTGAACTCGGTCCAATGAACAGAGAGAAACGGAGGATTATGTTTTCTGTCTTTCTCGTAAGTGTTACTCCGTAGAAATCCCTTCAGGAATGAAATTCCAAAACGCTGCATCTGCATGGGTAGTTGGAGATCTGAGTGGAGAATCCATCACCAACCTTTTTCAATCAGCTGTAACAGATGATGGATGCTGTTCAGGCTGCAGTATGCATTCAAATGTTCAGTAAATACATCAAGCAGAAAGAAGCTTTTTTCAATGCAGTCCTTATTAAATAAATATATTACTGTCAGTTTTTCCGCTTTCTTTTGGCACAGTTAAAATCAAATCAAACAACCTAAAAAAAAACAAATCTTCTACATGCCTTTATTGGCATCACATAAGATGAATTTCCAAAAAAGTTAAAAAAAACAATCTTTGTTTCCAAGTTTGAAGACGTTTTGCTTCCCATCAAGGAAGCTTTCTATTCAAAATGACCACGCTTTGTTGGGCTACTCTATAAAACCTCAAACTCAACGCTATTCCTGACATTTTGAATTGAAAAGCTTCCTGGAAAAGCTGAGAATCTTCACCAGCATGTAATATGAAACCTTCTCGGAAAGATTTTATTTAGCCTATTAACAAATGAAAGTTATTTGCATTTATTAAACTTTCATTCTTCAGTGCATTTCCATACACTCTGTGTGGCTGCAGCAATGCATTTGGAATACATGGATTTTAGAAACATCTAGCAACACTAACACAAATAGAAGCCAGTTTTCTTTGCGAAGACGTTTACATCAATCCAAGCTGGTGTAGTTAATGGGTTCCATAAGCGTTTTTTTTTTTGCTGTTTTCTGCAGAACTGCTGCATCAGCTGAAGTAATGGTATTTTAACCTGCATGCTTTTTCAAAGCGCTGGTAAATGCTTAATATTTAAGGTGGTCCACAGAATACCTCCTTCTTAGTGTCCCGTCAGCTTAGGCCTACAGCATGATGGGACTGGTTGATCTGTGGTGTCAGTAGAAGAGCTCCCCTGCTGACAATATTAAGTGTGTTTTTGATCTTAGAGTCTCCAAAAACTTGAGGCAGAAGCTTTGCTCCTGAGGCACAGCTTCAGTCTGGCAGAGTCGGGACCAAAGGGCAAAATGGAAGGGAGGGGGGATCATGGGAGTAGCCCCCCCCAACGACAGCTGCAATAGCATGAAGGAAGAACACCTGAGAGTCATGGGCCAGTAGCAGGCAACCCATGTCAGTCCTCTACCCCTGCCTGATGCTCATCAAAGCCTGCCAATTGCAACTGACAGCTTAACCCCGGTCAGACAGTTTTACAATCGGACGGTACAATCCACACAGCTATGACAGATCTGTAACGTTAACGACTGTTGTCATGTTTGCAGTTTGCTTCAGCGCCGTCTTCCACAGCAGACGTCATCATAAATAGAGCAACTAAATGGCTGAAACACTGGCGGTTAAAGGTATAGTGGAGGATTTTCGAGAATTTTTTAAAAAGACTCGTCACTTCAAAAAAAAAGTATGTGCACAACCCTGTACCCGCTCTGGAGAGGGAACGCCTATTAAACTCATGCGAGAGCGTGCATGAGGAGAAATGGGCTCAGTTTTAAAGTTGCTGTTTGCATCGCTCATTCAAGCTTACTTTCCAAAAGGAGATTTGCAATTTTTCCACTATGACAGACTCACCACCGGTAAGTGAAAATGGGGTCGAGAGTGTAGGACGGCCTTATGTAAACATATCACCAGAATGATTGACAGTTAGGAGGACCACTTATTTAGATGATCCACCCGGAAAAAGAAAAATCACTTCAGTTTAAAGGGACATAGTGTAACTCAGGGATGCTCAAGTCCGGTCCTCCAGAGCTACTATCCTGCAACTTTTTGATGCAACCCATTTTTAACACACCTGAATCAGATGAGTAGCTCGTTACCGTGCCTCTGCTGGACTAAATGAGGGGATTGAGCCTTTCGATTCAGGTGTGTTACAGAAGAGAAGAGCTTTCAATGACTGCATTTAAATGTGTGTTATTACTGATGTATTACCTCCACTAACACTCAGATACATTTCATAAGGCGAGACTGTTATGTTAGTTTATACGCAAGGCTGGTTACCTATAGGCGAAGCATCATTTAGCCCAGTCAGCCATCTTGAAACTACAGACGCCGTTGGGGATAATATGGTGCTAATGTGCAAAACGGTTTCACCATCCTCAAGAAAAAGCAGAACTTCAACGACGTAACCGGAAATGTTTGAAAAACAGGGATAAATTTTGGGCAGGCCTTCTCTAGATGGAAGGAGCTAATGAAGGAGAAATGGTTTAAAAAGGACACTGAAATTACCCTGTTTCTCCTTGACATGTAAATGAACTGTACTGCCTAAGTTAGCGTAAAGCTAACTTTTTCCATCTGGTTTAGTTAGACAGTGTTGCACGTCACCAAAGAAAGCATGAAAGAGGTTCCTGCAAACATATACTAATCTTGTTGGTGCAGAACTGTAGGTTTACATGGGTTTAGTAGCCATGGTGAACGCTGGCTTTTTCCCACAGGGTTAGGGCTAGCTTGTAGAGACTTCCCTTTACCTTGGATGGCATGGTTACACCTGCGTTGTCATATAGTGTTTGTTTGAGTGAAATATTCCAATTTAACCGATGGATAAGAGTCATTCTTACACAATAGCCCTTTAAAGGCAAGGTGAACCCGTTTTAAAACTCTGTTTAGAGGAGATCAGCTGATCTGTTCCTCTTGTGACCTCTTCAACCCAAATACTGATGTTTTTCATTATTATTGCCATCATTATTTTGCAAAGAGTTAAATGCTTTATTACCCAGCAGAGTTTTGGAGCTGGTGGACATTTTTATGAAGTGTTCTGAAACTATGCCTTCCTGTAAAGCTCCCCCTCTGAAACAACGTCAGCCAGGGGCAAAAAAAAGGGAGCATCTGCATTCCAGTAAAATAAAAAAGGTGCTTCACGGAGCGGAGAATGCTATTCTTCTCATTTTGTTTCACAGCTGAACTGCAGCAAGTCGCCTCAGTCTGTGGGCCTTTCTGTCACTGATTTCCATATTTAGAACCCAGGAGGTGTCGCATCTCCAACTACCAGAGCCTTGCAGGACTAAGTCATTAGGCTGTCACTTGAGATTACATGCTGTCTCCATGATTCCTCAAATTATTGCCTCCGCCAGAAAGAAGCATCAGTCAGGAAAAGGGTTGCTGAATGCATGTTTATACAACAGCTTTAAAAAAATCTTCATGAGAGATGAAAAGTCTGGATATCCAGGGTTGATGGATTAAACTGAACTCAGACAGACTTCAGGAACAAGCGAGCGGCTAAAATAGTGCAAATAGTTTCTGCAGTTTAAATGTTTTCTGTGTATTAGAAGAGGAGAGGGGTAGAAAAAGAGGAAAACGCATTTTATTTTCCCTGCGAAGCATCCTTGAATACTAATAACGCCTGCAAAGCTCAAAGGGCTGCTGGTGAAAGGCGAGGAGCTGGTGGGATGGACGAGTGCAGCTGACACTGTGAGGGAGATGGAAGGAGAGGGGAAGATGACATTGCAGAGAAACGGGAGGGAGGGAGGGAGAATGATGATTCAGACAAGGAGGAAAAAAAATCTGCTGAAAACATGTTTGTACAGTCGAACAGAAATAAAGGCCTTAAACGCACCAGCAACACTACATCCAAACAAGTGAGATGTGGACAAACGTGCCCCGACATGGGAGTGGTCCCCGTTTGTCTTAAGGAAGATTACCAGCAGGAAGTTTTCAGACTTTTTGTGTTGTTTTCATTTGGGTGACACTCCCTCGTCTTACCTTACACACGCGAGCGATCCGCGACACGATGGTGTTGTCAAAGAAGTCAAACTCCTTCCCCGCCTCGCTGAAGAAGAAGTAAATCTTGTCGTCGTCGCCCACACGGTTTCCAGGCGGCTGACTCTCCTCGATGTAAGCCGACCCGACAAAGACCGGATCTGTCCACAACAGAGATGATAGACAAACAGGTTCTGCATTTACCACTCAGACACTCACTGGGATTATCTGCTTTAAACTGGAGCAAAGTAGGAGCGCCATGCAACACGGTCCTGAGAAAGCAGAGGAAACAGGATGCTCTATGTAATTGCACTTAGATGCCTCATCAGGACCACTCTGCACAGATTACCAGGAGATCAAAAGACAAGAGCCATCCTAATTGTGCGCTGCGTGCAGAGAGCTCCAGCAGATGCCATTTTCATTCTGCTGCAGATAGGACCATGCTGCAGCAGTCAACCGAGGGTCAGCTATGCTCCCATTAGTGACTTTGTCTCACTAATGACGGCCGCTTTTCAGAGCTTATCTGCTTTGGTCGTTACCTAATGGAGGACATGGAGCAGGAATGAGCAAACAAACTCACCTTGAAGCCATTTTAAGGAGTTTTCCGTTTTCAGCGCCGTTCCCTGACCCAAACTCTTGTAAATGACAGGCTCGTTCCCTTGGAAGTTGCTGACAGTGCCGGTGTAGAGCTCCCCATCTGGAAAACAACAACAAAGTTACCAAAAACAATCTAAAAAAGGAGTAACAATAAATGAGCCAGTGAACAGAACTTAATCATTTATCCCCAATTGACTGAGAGGACATTAAGGCTATCAAGTCGATTTCTAAATTCCTTGTTTGCAATCCAACTTTTTTTTGGATAAACCCTTAATCTTCTTTAATTCATTTCCACAATCATTGTGACATTAGTTTTAACCAGAGTCCAGCTTTATTTTTGAACTCCAGTGTTTCCAAAACTCAAATTTAAATTTACCAATTTACACTTTCTAAATTTGAACATAGTTTAGGATTCAGTGTGATGACTACTACAGAACCCTTCTTCATCTGTAGCTTTCCCAGAGCATGATGCTGCCGCCCCCATACCACAATGTTGCCAGGTTGTTCTTTCAGAGATTCATGGTGTCGCTATATATTGCTTTATTTACCTTTTCGTAATTTCCAGCTGTGCTCTATCAGAGCATAAAGCTCAGAGGTTTGGATAACATCGATTTCAAAACCGTCAGCAGACCTCAGAACTTTAGGAATAGCTTAAATAATTCAAGGTAGACGTGTACCCAATGCTAAACCTAATACACTATTAGTGAGGGTGTGAATAATTACAATTTTTAGCACCGCTTCAAATAGATCAGTTTGTTTGGTTTTTGACCAAAAATTATGAGAAGTCAGAATTATTTCATTTATTTTATCATTTGAAGTGCATAGCATCTTATCCACTGCAGCTGAAGCACATAAGTCAAACTTTATTTACGCATCTTCTTTTAAGATATGATGATGACAAACGAATCCAGGATAAACTACTACAGCAGCCCGCAGCTAAAAGCCATAAAAAACACAGAAGTGAATAAACAGCTGGTTTAAATGATACGTTTCTATCTTTGAAGACATCGTTGGTCTTGTGAGCAGTAGATTGTCTGATCTCTTTCCAAAGCTGATTGCTTCAAGACAGAAGGACTCTGAAATCCTCCTATAACCAGTGACGTTGCATCACCATCAGACTCACATGGGAAAACTGAGCAGGGCTTGTACCAGCACTTTAGGACACATTATAATCGCTTTATAATCCAAAGGCATGAGGATCTATTTCCTGTTTGGAATGTGAAATATTGGAGAGCGGCGAGGAGAAATTTCTGCTATAATCAAAACTGGTGGAATAACACCAGAATCAAAGGCTGCATCAATGTTCCTAACAAAACTGCTCTTTATCTCAAACCTGCTTTTTCCTGCTGCAAAGATAACCACGTCTGAGACAAAGTGGTCTGCCCTCCATCGTTTAACAGAGACTAAGCACTTTAAGAGACTGTAAGCTCTGCAGTAGAACAGGGAGTGAGGGAATAAACCCTCTCCCACGCCCACAGCATCAGGGTTAATTATTCACTAATCGCCTGTTAAAAACAAAAACCTCCTTCTCCTCACTTCCGGCTATTTATTAAAGACTCTGACGCAGACAAACAACATTAGGAGCCACATCATGACTCATTACGGAGTTAAAGACGGAGCGGTTTCCTGTCCGCTCCTCGGAGGAAGTGCTTCATTAGAAGTGAGAGTCTTTCTACACTGTAAAAAGCAATACCTTCAATTATACATCCTGTCTTATTTCGATGATTTACTTACACTTAACATTTTGAGTTCTAAAATTTTAACTTAATATCATTAGTTTGTGGCATTCCGACTCAAAATTGTAAGCTATTTCAGTGAAATGTTAATTTGGGCACATCAATGGAACCTAATATTTTGAAGTTTATTTTAACATTCTTTATTTAATGTTTTTATTACAATGAAACATAAAACACACACAGAACTTGGGGCACTGATACATAGATAAAAAAAAAAAGAAAAGCTAAAAAAATACCAGATATTAAACTTGATTATGCTTCCTTTTTCTTGTCTGTCACCCATTTAGACGTTTATTGTAAGAATGTCCTCTTATGCGTAAAAGATTTTTCCATGGAGTGGATCTCCTCAACGACTTCCCACCAATGATCCAGCTTGGGAGAGTTTCTTTAGCCAGGACGGTGTAATGGCTTTTTTGCTTGCAATGAATAGAATTTTAAAAAGCCACTCGTCTTCTTTTCGAAGTACTTCTTCAGATATCAGTCCCAGCAGAAAAATTCTGGGCTCCTTAGGGATGACGTACCCCAAAATGATTCCAGTATTCCGACAGATTCCATCCCAGTAAGGTGCCAACTTTGGGCAGTACCAAAATATATAAGTGTGATTGGCGTTAATATTTTCAGTTTTAAAGAAGAAACTGTATCTCTTAATCTGATAAGGGATTCAAAATGAAGATAAGATTTTTGTCACACCTGAGCAGATGGTACCCCCCCTTACAGCGACTTATTAACTGAAGTTGATCACCTTAAGCCTGGCGTACACTGTGATTTTCTGGGCGATTTTACAGTCGTGCGAGAATCTTTCAATCGGGCCGACTTTCAGCCTGATCGTGCGTCGTGTGGTGTACGGGGGTAACGAGGGGCGATTACCTTCTCACGACCACCTCCCGATCAGGTATCGTGAGGTCGGGAGAAAATCAAACATGTTACCTACCATCGTGGGCCAATCGTTCAGTACAAACAAGTATTCTTCTTTTTCTTCTTCCTCTCAGATGGAAACACAGCAGCATGGCAGTGGTGTGAGTGACATGGAGTTCTTTCTGTAAATTGACAGACTGTAGTAGCCACGTTTGCTCAGCCATGTCTTTGTCCAAATAAGTCATCTTTTCTTTTTAGGGCTTTCAGCAGAAAATTGCACAAATAGCTAAGGCAGTGCATTTCACTCTAGTGAGCTTCATATTCCTCCTTTATTTGTTTGGCTTCCGGATAGACGAATCAGAGCAGCTCCATCTCACTGTGGAGCTGAGTCCGACATGGTTTTTAGTCGTACAGTGTGAGCAGGTAGTTTGCATGAGAACGTCGGGCCGCACATACATCGTGAGCTGTACGGCTAAACCCTGCGGTTTAGTGGTACACTGTGAGCTGCAGCTGCGTGCAATGATTGAAAAAAATTGCATAGTGTACGCCCGGTTTTAGCTTACTAAGGATGTGAAAAGCAAAGTTAGGGATGGTTACTTTTTGTCAGCGATATAAGGACCTTAGCAAATGGCTTTCAAGGCATTTGGCTATTTTTGAACAAAGTCCAGGGAAAAGCAAGTAAAACAAGGTAAGTTTAATTTATCAACAGCCCCACAGTGAAGCCTACTAAAAATGATGTGGAGAAGGGATAAGGACTCTCCAATCTGTCCTTCCACATACTGCAGATCCACTCAACCAGACCTAAGGGGTGGATTCACTAATCAATGACTCCGTCCACCATTGTTTACGATGCAGCAGGGAGACGCCAAAAACCAACACCATAAAATCAGGTTCAGGTGCCCCTTACAGATAGTCCCAGCTCAGAACCACACACCTCAACCTATCTGCTGTGGGACACTGACTACTAGAGGGACAAGCAGGCCCTAATCAGTGCCTTCTTACATCTTCTATGTGCCATAACACTCAAAGACATCTGGAGCAATAAAGTCTTGAATTTGTCATCTGCTGAGACTTACAGAAAATGTGAAGAATTCTGTCATTTAAAGCAGGTTTTGGTCAGTAGATTATGTTGTGCTGTGAGTTATTTCAATTCGATGAACTGATTTTTAACAATTGGTCAATAATTAAACAACTGGTGTAACTGAAATAATTGAGTTAAAAGGATATATCATTGCAAGTTTCATTGACAAGAAAATGTTAGTTTTAGCGAATGATAATGTAATATAGTTCGTCACTTCAACTCTTCAACTCTATGTATCGAATTCAAACAAGAATTTAACAACCTGGAAACTTTCAAAAATTACCTTCCTGAGTTGAATGGTAGCCTTTCTTAAAGTTGAGTGAACTCATGTTTTTAAGGCAGCAGTTGAACTTAAGTATTTAAGTTGAACTATCCTGACAATTATTACCGCGTACGTACCCACGATGATGGCGGTGGATTTGTACTCCGGATTAAAAGGGCAGCGGCTGCGCCCGTCTTCCGACACGATCTCGCCCGCTTTGTCTCTCACCAGTGTAAATGTGGATGTGTTCTGGGGGATAAATAGAAAAACCAGGTGAGGGAGAGATCATTTAATGTTTCTGTTATGATGAAATCAGATAACTGAAGGTAGCTCAGAGGCCTCCAGCTCATTTCATCTATTGAAAAAACAACAAAAAAAAAACATTTTTTTGTCAAAGTGAAAGTCAAAACATCTTAAATGCAAAGTTTTGATGCAAAGTTTAATTTTTCTATGAAGTATATCATCTTTGTTTCTGTAATTAATTTTTAGCATATATCTGGTTTATTTTCATGTAAAGAGAATTTTTAGAGGGAAAACCAAGTTTGAAAATGGCTGGATCTTTACCTAAATCAAACTGGTATTTGGGCGTACCTAAATGCGATCATTTTGTTAGTTTATATCAAATCCCATCAAGGATCCATCTCAATGATTCATCTTCAAAAGCCAATCAGATGTTAATTCTTCATCATCTGAAAAGCCACCCTAGATGCATTTCCCCTCATTCCTCTTACAAAAATCTGGTTGCAATAAACGCTCACAAGTAGTAACTAATCTGCTTAAAGCTACACAGACCAGCTGTTAATGCTAAACGTGAGACTTATGCAATAAAAGGGAGTCAAATGCTGTCAGTGAGGAAGTATTAGAGGAGTGGTGCAGGCTGATCCTCAGAGTACAACAACTTTCAATAATAATAAAAAAAAAAAAACGTTTTACAGCTTTTACACAAAAACAAAACATTTAAATGCTCTCATTTAAAACTGATCATTTTAGCTCCTGCTGCTAAATTTGCACCTACTGAATTTAAAATTGCGGTTCTTCTAGCTACCCTGTTCTTTAAAGAGTGACACTAGGAGTCAGGTTCCTAACTATAGGTATAATTAAAATATAGTTAACTTCATAGGATGGATGGTTGGCTTTTTTTTGGTATTTTGCAATCTCCAAGAAGCCTAATATGTTTTTCTTGAAGGGTACGTGAAGTGTAGCAATAATCCTTTAGTACATCAATGAGATTTTCAGCAGCAGGTAGGGGCTATGCTGGCTGTGTGCTTCCTGAACGGGGCCGCCTGTGGAGCTGGTTGACAGTTGCCTTTTGTATCTCTGCTTCTTTTTCTGTCTCCTTGAACCCCAGTTAGCCTCAGCAGATGGTCGCTCACACTGAACCTGGTTCTACTGGAGGTTTCTTCCTGTTAAAAGGGAGTTTTTCCTCTCCACTGTTGCTACAAGCTTGTTTGGTGTGAGGTATTGCTGAGGACTCGACAACAAATTGCAAGCAAAACACGTTGTTGCAATGTTACCCAGGAGGAAGATGTCTTGCAAGTCAATGACTGGATGCAATCAACTGATTTTCCTTGACAGAAACATTTGACCAATCTGATTGTACTGTATTGTCTCTGTAAAGTGCTTTAAGATGACGTGTTGTGAATTGGCACTACATAAATAAAATGAATAGAATCTATTTGAGATACATTCTTGGTTCACTCAACCTAAATTACAGGAAGAGAGCAGGATTTTTACCAGAAAACAGGAAAATGTTCCATTTAAAAATGTTGAGTCTTTTACCAAGGTTAGGTTAAAGTCAACTATGGTCTTACATTATGGAGACACCTGTCAGAAGCTCTAACCTCACAAACACTAGAGGATAAACGTCACAAAGACTAGAGGATAAAATAAGCCCTGCCAAGAATAAAAAAAAAGATTAATTAGTCTGCACAGCAGCAGACTCCGGAAATCTGCTTCCTTATCTTCATAGAAAAAAGATAATCTGGATCACGAGGATACGTCAAAAAATCTGAATTTGTACTGCAACCAGAGGGTTGCCGGTTCCAACCTCAACTCTGTCGGTCTCAAGTATTTTGTCCTTCGGTAAGACACTTTCTTGCATCTGTACTGCCTACCGATGGTGATCAGAGGGTCTGGTGGCGCCTGTATGTCAGTCCCGGTTCTAATAGTCATCCCCAGGGCAGCTGGGGCTACGATGTAGCTCATCACTTTGGAGTTGCCTCACTTGGAAAAATAGCTATATGAGTACAGGCCATTCGCCATATTGAGGCCAAAATTCTACCAAAAGATATGGAGGGTTACTGTAAAAAGATGTCTCTCAGTAATGCATGTAAACTAGAACAGAACTGAGATTTTAAAGATGTGTAATGATAATATCTTGTTCCGGGGATCAAGCAGACAGAACAAGGACAGGACGGTACAAGTGGCGCCCCTGCTTGGACAGTCCTCATGCGTCTTCATTACTAAATGCTTCACTCTGAGCTTGTTTTAGTTCATGTCAGTCATCTTGATTGTTTAGTGTCTCTTCTGGGCCTCAGTGTCCTGTTACACTGCTCCTAAACCCTCCTGTGTCTGTTTGCACAATAGCTTTTAAAAAAACAAACCATTTATCAGCGGTAATATTGGGCCTCTCTGAGACTAGATTCTTAGGAATGAATATGTTGTCTCTCACAAACAAAAATGCCCTCTTTTGGCAACGTGAGTGCTGCTGTAAGCCCAGCAGAGACCTCATCCATGCTCGGAAGCCCGGTTCAGGTCCTAGCGACCTGCCAAGTCATCTCAAACCCGAGACACGCCGTGTTTTCCTTCCACTTTGACGTCAAAGCTGAGAGCTTAATTCCCCCTTGTTTAAATACAGAGAGCAGGCTCCAAACTCAGCTGAGGCTCTAATGGTAAAATCAATGTCAGGTCTTCTGATAGTTACCTTTACTCTTGTTGTACTTGACAGATCTACTGCTTGTTTCCTTTCTAGGAGCTTCTGTGCTCTCCCCCTGTTGCCTTGTCTGGCTAAAAAGCCTCAGCGTGATTTATTAATGCTTGGATCCAACAAAGTCACAGAGGACAAAAAGCGACTGAGTTTGATAAAAAAAAAAAAAAACAACTTAAAGCATGCTAAAGTAAAAGGTATTTTTATTTTTTTATTTATACATCTTCTTTATTCTTGCATTTGAACAGAATGCAGAACGAGACATTTGACTCACTATGTAGGCACAGACGGGGCTGAAGGCGTAGGTACCGCACACATAGAGATGAGTGCTGTTGAGCCGCAGGAGAATTTTGATGTAATTGAAGCAATCGGTCTGAAAGAGAACAAACGTCAGGTTCAGAAGTGTCCAGAAGCACATTTCCAAGTCCCTTTCAGTCTAATTTCTAATGCATTTTATGATACTTGTACAGTTATTCAACAGAGGATAGATGCATGGGTGGATTCATAGATAAGATGACATACAGAGAGAGACAAATGGAACTTTTAGTGACAGAAAGAGTGGAAAAAAAACATCTTGCAATTCAATCATTCCAGGTTTTCCTTTCTCCACCTAAAAGTACCTACACCTGGAAAACTCTTAAACCTCCAACCTCCTCAAACCGAGCAGCTTTGATGTTGACAGAGACACTTCCCCAATACTTTGGGGAAAACCTGCCAGCCTTACAGAGCAGTTGCCTGCAGAGCTTTGTGTAACACAGATAGATCTGTGCACTGCAGCAGTCGGATTACTGAGGCTTCACACTCAGGGACACAACAGCTGGCATGACAACAAGCTAACAGACAGACTGAAGAAGAAGAAACGGAAGGAGCCGTTCCCACAGGGAGTCTGCAGACTTGATGAACACGTTTGGATCTACTGGAAAGGTTTGTCAGCTCGTCACTTATGTAATTGCCTCGCATGTGAAACAAATGGGAGATCGCAAGGGAAGACCCAACGCACATTCTGGGAAGGAAACAAGGAAAGATTTTTTACAGGGAATGCTTTTCTTCTGTGCTTACCTCCAGGTTTTTTCCTTTAAAGCTGCACTCTTCTCTTTTTCCAGCAGGAGTGCCCCATGTTAGCTAAGGAGGAGAACCAAAAAAAGGTTGAATTAAGAAAAAACAAAGATTAATGAACCAATTTAACTGTTTGATGAACCTGAATGGAAGGTTCTGACCAAAGGTGCATAGATCAGGGAATAAAATAGAGATACTAGAACCTTATTGGCCAATAGGATCTTAAAGAACACCACAGAGGTGTCCTAGCCAGGGTGCATTTCTAGTTTTGACTGGTGACGTGCTTGGCCCGCCATCATGCTTACGTTCTTCTGCAGCTTGGTCTTGTCCGAGAGGCTGAGGGCAAACAACGCTTCCCTGGCTCCAACGTACAGCATGTCATCCTCCTGGCTGAGCAGCAGAGAGGTGTAATTGAAGACGCCACCCACTGAAAATCTCTTGGCCGATCTCTCCCTTGCATCTGGACACAGAGGAAATCAAACGCACACACATAAACAGAGATAGACAGCAGATGATTATCAGAGAAAGGGACTGAACAAAAAGGAGCAGAAGGGAACAGAACATGTCCTGATGATTAGAGTACAACCAGAACTCAGACGCTTGTTTTTTATTCCTAAAGGAGATAAAGGACCAAAGATTCCCTACTTTTTCCCTCCTTGCATGACTTTTAATCTTACAAGCTCATTATTGCATAAAAAGGTCCATCTGTTCCATCCACAAATGACCATCAAACGACCTCCTCAAATCTGAAGGAGATGACACGTAGAGCTGGTTCCGCCATTTTAATGAAGTCTCTTTTATTCGTCTAGAAGGCCATCTGAAAAATTGTTTATTTTATTCAGGGGTCCATGAGGCACAACAGAGCCACCACTTTACGTCACGTTTTACATCCATGCGAGAACCCGTTTCCTTCTGTTCCCAATTAAGGCTTCTATATTCTGAAGTTCAGTTAGAAGACAGCAGTGCAAGTATACGGTGCTATTTGACACAAACTTTGAGCAAAGTAAGGGCTGACTGTAGTAAATAGAAAGGCACTAAGAGTTTACTTTATGAAAAAAAACATCATGAAGAGAGACACAAATAGGCCATTTTGGCAAAACTACTCATAATTCATGTCAATCTTGGTAAACTGATTATTTATATTTATGCATGGTTCTGTATAAGAGTCACATAAACTTGAATAAATATTAGTTTTACAAGGTTTACACAAAAATGTCACAAGTATATAATGATCTGAAAGCTTTTTTTCTGTTTAAAAAAAACAAAGATGCAAAGAACTTTTGGCTCGGATACAGATTAAAGATCTAAATTTAATATTACCGATTAGGGATGGAAAGGCTAATGGTCATACAGGTCTAATGCCTGGTGAGAAGGCCCGAGGCTACGATGTGATATGTAATCAGAAATGTATCTATCCTTAATCATTTAAAATCTCTATCTGTATTATATTATATATCAATTTATCAAATGATAATCAAATTAAAGGATTTAAAAATAAACGGTATCCCTGAAAAGCTGTGGATTTCTGCCAAATTTCCTCCTTGCGTAATCACTCCGTAGAGCTGCTTGGCCTCGGTAGCCGCATCGTACGGTGGCTAATGTGGGTTTATCCACTGATTTTATTGATTCAAGGTCCTTGCAGCGCCCAGACTACAGCTGCAGCGTAATCAGCGTGAGACTGGTGGAAAAATCTGTACCATTTTAAATGACAGAAAATTCTCACATTTCAACCTATAGAGAGTAACACTTGGATTGCATGTGGAACATCTTAGATAAAATAACGCAGAATTAAACAAGTTTACACAAAAATTACAAAATATGCACATTACCATAAAGAGAGAACAATTAAAGCCCAATTTATACAGATAATCATTACCTCTAAAGGTTTAGTTCATTTTTAACAGCAAGAATTTTCTTTTTTCCCACCCTCTGGCCAAACCCACATTAACCCTTTGTAGGGCAATTTACCGTTTTTGATGACTTGCATACCCCTTACAAATGGAGTCCCAGCCGTCCCTCAGTGAGGTCTAGAAGCACTAGATCTACATCCAGCCATTCAGCATTGCTGTACATCTTATTTTGGCATTTGACCAATTAGATGAGGTCTTGATTGATATGTCACAGACTGTTAATTAAGTTGGGGGGAAAAAAGTTAAAAAGTCAAGAAAAAAAAAAGGTTAAAAGGTTATTTAAAAGTTTAAATTTAAAGTTCAAAATTTAAAGAGTCTAATTAATAATTATATTTAGGTTAATAAACTATAAAATTTGTAATTGCCATTATCTCTCAGGGTTCTGCCCTCTGTTTAAGTTTATTTTTAGTTTCTTTGTATTTGTAGTTGTTTTCTAGCAGTGTTTTGTTTTTGAGTTAGTCTCTGTTGCCCCCTTGTGTTTGTTTCATTTCCCCTTGGCTCCCTTCTAGGTGCTTCCATCCACACCTGTTCCTTGTCAGCTCGTTAGTCCAGTCTTTGTTCTGTCTCCTACGTATCCTCTACCTGTGCAGTTCCTCAGTGCTGGTTCCTCATCTTTTCCTCGCTCCCCATGTGAGTTTTCCCCTGAAGTTTTCTGCTTTTTGGTTCCTTATATGATATAAGGAACCAAAAAGCAGAAAACTTATGTTTTACTTTGGTTTTTGGATTTTGCCTCGGTTAATTCATTAAATCTACAAAATTCAACTCTGCCTCCTCACCTCTGCATTTGGGTCCTCAAAACCTAAACCCAACCATGACAGTATCAGCGTTAGTGCCTCTAAGGTTATGTTGTACCAAGAAAAAAAAAAAAAATCTGTTTCACTCTGAGTGTTTTTAATGAATTTCTTATAGAGGCACTTTTGTTATTTTTCTTAATATATTCGGGCAAGTTGGCGTTTCTTTTTATTACATTGACATTAATTGCTGCCATCAAAATAGCCATATTTTTTATGTTACAAAGGTAATAAGTAAGGAAATATTGGTTTTCAAAGCATTTCACTGAATGCCATATAAAGGATTAAGTTCTTGCCACTTCCACAAGTGGGGAATGTTATATTAAAAAAAGTTAAATTTCTCTATAGGACCTTGGTAAAAAAAAAATAGTTTTATTAGGAATCGGCTCAACTCTGCAGAAGTGGCAAAGATGAGCAATTTACCAAAAGGTTATTTCATCTGATGTTTAATTACATTTTCAAACAGCCTTAATTGATAGCCCAACAAATTGTCACAGGAGTGATCAAATATTTTGTTCCAGCTGCACTGGATGATTTGAATCATTCAGGCATAAAATGAGCGAGATGTTATATCTCCCCAACTATTGTTTGCATACTTCTAAACAGTTTGCAATTTAGGGTCATCTTTGTAAATGTTTGTTCTCTTCCTCTCATTCCAAACATTTAAACATACTCCCCGTCCTTACTCTGCCAAAATAGAAAAAAGATTAAAATAAAAAGAGGTGGCCACAAACTCCATGTGTTTATCCATATAAGATTACAAGCTCGAAGCGGGAGCTGTAAAAACTAATATTTGCCACAATTAAACCATTTACAACCTCCCCGCCCCAAATTACAGTGAGCAACTAGGAAGCCTGTTCACTTTTTCACCCTGACGAAGGAAAACGACAGACAGGACCAAGCAACACGTTTATCTTCAACACTCCAGGTGGTGCGTTGGACCATAATGCAAATACAGGCAGAAAACCGCAATAAATGTTTACAGCCCGCGATATAAACTTCTCAACACACTCACAAATGGTTCATCTTGCACTCAAGGCAGTTTGGCAGGTGATCATCTTCCCCTTGTGGGAGTGAAAGCCAGCTGCACGAGCCGCATCTCGTTCAGATTCAAACGCTGGGCCCTTTCCACATCGACAAACCCTCATTCTCTTTTAAAACACAGCTTTAAACATCTGGAGTCAATCAGGACTGGGGCTTGCAAATAAAAAGAAAAAAATGAAGGGATGGGGGAAATAACTTCCCTTTGTCACTCACAGGTCCTTCAGGACACTAGTCCTTCTGCACAAAGAACGAAAACACAGTTTAAAGGGAATATAGGCCTATTGAAATATATCCTTAAATGCTTATAAAGATAGTCATCCTCTGGCTTGGCAGATCCTGCAATCGGCAGACAAAGGACTGCCATCTCTCCTCCCTACAGAGGGACATACGTATCATGGCCTTATTGTCAAGGCTCCAATGGGTTTGGGACATTCACTGGAACCAAAAAGCAGCCTCTCCTCAGCATATTAAAACTCTCTGACATAAATCACAGTGACAGTCTCTCAGACAGACAATGGAATAACGAGCAGTGGAGAGCAAAGTCATGAAACTTTTACTCAGAGGGAAGACAAAGAGTATTTATCAGGGGGTGGGTGGGAGGGTCTGGGGGAGCTGTGGTAACCTGGATGATTGCATTGAGATCTTGACCTATGAAAAACAGTCTGCAGACATGAAAAGAGAAGAAGAGGATTCAAGGGACAGAAAACCCCAATGGCCAGACAGCAACCAATATGCATCCCATTTGAGATATTGTCTCTATGGAGCTTTTTTTTTTTTTTCCATGCTGTGATTCAGTGGAGAACTTCAGTGTTTTGACTTGTTTGCAGGAGAACGTTGAGCATCCATGGATATAAACCGTTTCACTGTTGGGCTTGGCTTCCATTCATCACCCGGTGGTTTAATCAGCACACTGTCAGCAGGTCAGGCTCTGAACCTCTGCCAGTGATCATTGCACCAACACGGCTGCTTTATTGTCTGTGTTAACCTGCAAAATGGGTAAGTTCCACAAGTCCTAAGAGGCAAACTGAGGCCAATAAAAAAATCAGAGACGATGCATAATCTGACCAAATGTTTTCAACAACAAAAACAATTTTTGCATTCAGTTAAACACACTGAGACCACTATGGAAAAGGCCAGTTTGTTCACAAAAATCGAACAGATGTTACGTTAGTTCAAGAAGAGTTTCAAGGCCCGGTCGGTAACTGGTAGTCCTGGTTGTGCTCATAAAATGGTTCCTTAATGCGTTTTACTTTGTGGATGGAAGCATTGGACTGCTGTGAGAAACATCAGGAAAAATTATTTCCGTGAAAAAAATGCTCTTATCCAAAGCTGTAGGTAGGAGGTAAAAGTAAAATAAATATAAAGTTAAACATTTCAAGTTTTGAGACAAACTTTAAGGTATTTCCGGGTCCTCCTAACTGTCAATCATTCTGCTATCTTCTTCTGTGCATGCTCACTTTCAGGCATACATCTGTGGTGAGCAACGGTTTCAGACAATCTTTGAAGCTCATCTTTCTCACAGCAGTTCCGAAATGGCTGAAGGAGGTCATAAGAGAAGTTTCTACGAAGTGTACAGTATGAGAAGAAAAGAAAGGCCTCATAAGAGGCAGATATATCCCAGAATGCTTTGCACAGAGAGCTCTCCTCGCAAAGCAATATGGGATTTCCTGTCACAGTGGCCCGCTGTTGCTGTAGGCTGTCGCTACCCGACAGCGGCGACTTGTGTTGCACCGATGCCATTTTTTGCCCCCCCCCAATACCTGGCTGTGTTGTAATTGCCCATACCGATACCAGTACGATACCATCTGTTTAAAATTGATGTGTGTGTATATACTGTATGAAGAACTGCATACTACTTGGATGTAGAATAATTGCCATCATGGCTTTGTCAAGCTGCTGCCTACCTTTGTGAAGCCTTTTGGTCAATGACGTGCACAATGATGGTCAGATTTTATGTTTATAGGAATATTGTTACTGTGAATCTCTTAATTTATGCAATAATAAATAAATAGCTATTACTTTGCTATTATTTGTATCATCAAAAAAGGAAAAAAAAAACAAACATCAACAATATATCCAGGTCAAAAACTACTGTACCACCACATTAAACCGGTTCCTGCAGACTAGGCCAGAATCACCACACAAGAGCAACTCTTTTTCAGAAGTTCTGACCCAATGTGACCCTTGCCAAACTTGCTCAAAAACTTTTTTTTTCTTACAAATTTGCATCTTCCTTTAACACGTCAAATTTGAGGATGACACGTTTATTTGCTGCCTAACACATTTCCACCATGAAATTGAAAAGGATGAGCAGATAACCAGAACATGATGTCAGCAACTTCTAGATCAAGGAAATGATGTGTGACATTCAAAATTATGCAAAATATTAAAGTCTTTCCTATTAAATCTATGGTAAGGCAGCTTGTGAAGAGCCTCAGGCTACAATGTCATCGCTAATTTTGATTTATAAATGATATCTTTACACCAAACAGTTGGAAAGCTATACCCTCTCAATTCAGAGGTTGTATGTTGTCATCACTCTGCTGTATTAATTCGTTGATGTCACACTAGAGTGTGCTCAATCAACGCCTTAATCAAAGGTTACTGACATCACTTAAGAGCTTGCTAGTCTGCAAATGATTGTGTTGCTGAGAAAAAGTCGGCATCTCGGCAAACGACAACCTGCAGTGCAGGGAGAGAGAAAGAAAATGGAGCAGGATCAACTTTTTCCCTCTTTTTTCCCAAAGTTTAACAGCTTATAAAAGGCGGGGTGACGAATTGGCTGCATGGCAGGTTTTACGCCTGCCAAGACTCTTCTAAAAGCTAAGTGTAAACATGCCCCAGATTTACTATGGCAGCATGAGCAGAGTCACAAGGCAACGGGGTAACAAGGCCAAAGTGGCTCACCGTTAGCCGAGCAAAGAAACCAAAGGAATACAACTTCTACCAAAGGAAAGACGGGAAAAATAAGATAAAAAAAGGAAACGGAGAAAGATTTTGTTGTCTCGAATCCAAGGCTATTTCAGCCCGGCTTGACATGATTTAACAACAGTCCTGATAGTCACAGAAAGGAAGAAAGAAGCCAACTTCAAGGCCATCAAGTGGTTGTTATTGTTTCACTGGGGAGTACAGGAGACGTAGACAGACCCTGATCCCACTCATGCTATGAATCCAGGCAAGTTGAAACAGAGGCAGCATTCTGGCCAAGGACACACACTGGTTACATGACTTAATTCTGTTCTTCAAGCAAAAAGGAGTAAGTTACCATTTTCTGGAAATGTGTAATTGAATTTGTATTGGGTTAAATATTAAAGAAAAACAAGCTTTTTCAGTCACTCCCAAGAAAATATGGCTCACCAGCAAATATGTTATTCCTGAGGTGAGCAAAGATGGGATATGTGATTGAAGTTAAAGTGAAATTATAGATTATACACCTGAGAACACCTTAATCCACATTTTAGCCATTGTGCTGTTAAATAAATAATAAAAAATATGCATTGCTGGCCTCCCTACATCCAAATTATGCACAACTTTGTATCTGTCATAAAAGGCAATAAAATACGTTTCAATTTGTAGATGCAATATGAAAAAGGGGATGGTGCTCGCTCTGGTGTGTGACCAAGTGCCAGTCATAATATGAGGATATCTGGACCTTGAAGATAATAGGCAAAGCCCAAGAGCGCGCCGCTTCCAGCAATTTCTGACAGGATTATGTGTCAGAAGTGTCTGAATGGTGCAAAAGGGCAACAGGATGAAAAACCCATCTTGCCGAAAACATAAAAGATTATTCTGTGGAAACGTTGCTGCAGCTAAAAAGCCTAAAGTCTGAAATAAAGTGGCCATGAAGTCAGTGCATCAAAACACAGTGAAGAAACATACCGTATGCGATGTGGCATTCTGTAATTATAGGCTTTCAAGTCTCACTCATGCAGTCCAAGACTGTATATACCCACCCGACATACGATCCACTGCACCTGAAAGCTTACAAAATCCTAGCAGCAACACTGGTGAGACACTGTGTTGTCTGAGTGAGCCGTCTAAACAAATATGGCAGCCCCAAAGACACAGGTGACAGATAGCTGGTATCATTTTCTCCCTCGCAGTGCATAACAAACAGGTCTGTGCTCGTCGTGTGCGGGAAACTCCTCGGCTTTTTACGTTTGGCAAATCTCTTCGTTAGAGTTGGTAGATATTAATGCAAAAATAATTTACACCATTTCACTGTGGCTTGGTTCAGCTTAATGAAGGCCTACAGTGAAGCAGCAGGGTCAAACTGCTGTAATAACACACTGTGTCACTCTGAGTGAAAAGGGCCATTTGGGAATGTATTGTTTGGCCAAGAATCATAAATAAATTGGCTTTTCAGAACTGTAAGAGGTGGAACATCTCTGAACTACAAGGACACTTGAGTAGATGGAAAATGGTACCGTACTTTTCCCCACCTCTCAGATCAGTGTCTGATCCGAATCTGATCCGAATCCACAATGAAACATCAAATCCTAGATGAATACAAGTAGGAACGCCTAAAAGGACTGATAGAGAACACCCACTGGGGTGGTCTTGGGCACTTTTCTGCATTCAATTTACTGTGCAGACAAGACAGCTCTTGATGTGTTAAAGGACCAACCACTGGCATGATTTGAATCCAATAGAGCCACAAGGTTATTTCTTGGCTATAACCCAAAAACCAAAGGCCATCTGTGTTTATTAGCATATGGAGCTGGTTACTGACTTCATGTCCACAACAACATGGACAAACTACAAGACAGAAATTTAGGCTTGAGTCATTTTTGTGTTTTGGTAAACTTGCCACACCATCACTGTCCCTTTCAGGGCTAGAAACTACACAAACTGATTATCCTGGCCAGCCAGATTGACTTACGCTGTAAACATGGCATATCAGTCCTGGAAAGGAGCAGGTAGAGCCCAGTTTCAGAGGTGGAACCAGGCCAGATCAAACAAGAGTCCACGGTGACAGGTTAGAACTGATCACCAAATAATGTAAAGTAAAAACTTATCTGCACTCCCAGTAGTAGTACTGTATTCCAGAACTCCTTTCCTACCCTTGATAGTGTTCCGATCATTGACCAAATGAAAGGTAAAGAGATAAAGGCTAGAAACAGTAGGTAGGAGCTATCATTTGAGTTATTTAGATCAAGCCCGAACCTTAGTGGACCCGCTACCCTAACCAGGGGCGGATTTAGGAAATTTGGGGCCCTAGGCAAAAACAAGCATGAGAAGACGACACATAAAACAGACCCATTATACAGATACAGAAATGTTAATAGAATAGATATACATTATTTATTCTAGATTTTGCACCTCTCTTGTTGTTTTTCTCTGTTTTGTACTCAGCTGACTTTTCATGCTGTCTTAAAAGGAATGAAAGATTTTTTCCAAGCACTAAGCTCACTTAGCTGATTGCTCCTTTCTGTGTTTCTAAAAAGGCGATGGCAAAAGTAAATAACCCAGTCCTTCTTTCCACTGTAGACATGCAATGATCTGCTTATCTGTTCTCCATCTATCATTTGGATGCAATAATAGCTGCATGAATCATGACAGCAGACAAGATAGAGAAGAGCAGGAGGCAGGGTTACCAATCTACTTGCTGCTTTTAGATGTTGTCACCATAGTCTCCAGTAGCAGAAATAAGTAGCTAGATTTGGCACCAGGTACTTTTTTGACATAAAAGTGCTAGAGGGGTCTGAAAAGCCCCCAAAATATTGCAAAAAAAAGTGCTAAGTTAATAACACTGCTCTTCACACCGTTTGTTTTCAAATGGTTTGCTGCTGTCTGTTTGGACCTTTCTGAACACGTGCAGCTAAAGGGGGGGGGGGGGGGGTGGGGTGGACACTGAAGGGGGGGGGGGCTGAGACACACTTAATCTGATGGCATTTTTGCGAAAGTGCACAAATAAGGAATAGTTATATTAACCATACATGTAAACAGTTTTATGGGGCTCATAGGAACTTGGGGCCCTAGGCAGCTGGGACCCCCCCCCCCCCCCTCACCTATGTAGGTCAGCCTGGCTGGCCGGAAAAGTCTTTATTGAATACTTTACATCTGCCTCAATTTGTCCCTACTCTCTTTTTAACCACAAACACATTCATAGAAACCAGGGGTGAACAGTAGCAGTGGTAACTCCTCAGTTATCACCTCAGAGTTTTGTGTACCTAGATTAGAAAAGGAACTTTGATATAGTTTTAGGCCAAATACAAATATTTCTAAGATGAGCGAAAAACTCTTTGTGGTGATTTTATAGAGAAAAAAAAAAATAGCATTAGCGTGACTGAGGACACTCGAGAAATCTGCTTAATGAATGACATTATACTATTTCTACAGCCCAGCCAAGTGTATCTGAGCAGAGAAATAAAGCCATATGTCTGGGTGCTACCAAAATCCAGCTGGCTTGAACATCATTACAGATGGTTACTCTGCAGAGAGATTCCCTTCCCTGCACGAGTCGAAGCCCAATTGTCAGTTTTTCCTGCTTTCAGTTTATGAAGAGCCCTCACTTTTGGACTGGCATGTTAAAAGGTCTTTCAAGTGGTGCCACATCATCCAAACGCTCCTCTCAAATATGTATTCATGTGTATGAAGTTTCTGGAGAGGCTCTTGATGAGAAGAGCAGGCTGGAGTTGCTCCATCTTTCCTGCTCTGCACTCACCCACAGTAGTGAGTACAAAGCAGAAGTGTCCGAACATATGGATTTATATTTGCTGACGGTTCACCGGGTCTTAAACGTAGCTCTAATTCCTGCCCCTCGTGCATTCAATTCCTGTGGTCACGATGCTATGAGGAGCCCGGCGAGAGCAGGATCACTGGATTAGTCAATGCATTTGTGGATTATGGTTTACTCAGCAGTGACTCTGTTAAAAGACATCCCCAAAGGAGGCCGGTTGCTGCCATTATAAAGAAAAAGGCTTACTTTGATGGGATCTTTAGCTACATCTTCAGTGTTCGCAGGCAAGCCCAGAAGGAACACTCAGTGTTTTTCTGCAAGGATGTTTGTCAGAATGAAGCATGTGGAGCGCGTTAACGTCCTGGAACAGGATAAAAACAAAAAGCTCTGGCTTTTAATGAGTGATACACTAGAAGCACGTTGTTGAACTTCCAGATGTGCCTTGATTCCAATGTAAAGTTTTCTCTCAAGCATAATCATATTTGTACTTAATCACAAAGTTTCTTCAAACGTTGCGCAGTACTCGTTTCATTATGGTGTCAGTTGTATAAACTGTGATCCAGATTATTCAAACATTGGCCCGTTTAACAGAAACCAACAAATTCATCCCCATTATTCAGAACATGATTAAAAGCTTCATTGCAGAGGTAAGTTTCTCCAATGTGAGATCAATGAAGTTCAATAAAGTTCATTTATTGTAGAGATTCCATTAAAAAAAATGAAAACTTGTGACAATTTGTTAGAGATTAAATGTTTTTTTTACATTTTTATGTCTATGGCCTCTAATAAACATAAAAAAAAATATGAAAAATGTAATTGAACCAAAGAGAAATGACGAAGTACAGTAGTAGCCATTCAAAATTTCCCCACTTTCCTTAATGGGTCCTTGGCTGATCCCCAAAGATTCCTTTTTTAAACATCAATCTTTGTACTAAAATATTCTGTCATGATTTGTGGACGTTAGGATCTAAAGACAAGCCCCTTGCTGCTCAGTGGCGCAGTGGGCAGCATGGCTGCCTTGCAGCCACAAGGTTCTGGGTTCGATTCGGGGTCTTTCTGAGGATGCAGGGGTTCTCTTCAGGTACTCTGGCTTCCTCCCACAGTCCAAAATTGTCTCCTCTAAATTCTCCTTCGGTGTGAGTGTGTGTGTGAATGGTTGCTTGTCCTGTTTGTCTCTGTGTTGCCCTGCGATAGACTGGCAACCTGTCGCGTGTAGACACCTGGAGAGCGACCCCGCTTGGGATAAGTGTGGCGGAAAACGGACGGATAGACAAGCACCATCTCCTGGTCAGATGCTGTAATTGAGTCAAACGAGTAAAAAAGTCAGTAAAAAAATATGCACACAAAGGAGGAGGGGGTCACACCGTTGGCTGCCATTCGGCTGGCATTTAACTGGGAATTTTCATTTTGAATGGCTGCTACTGTAGCATCCATCCTCCTACTCAGGTAAAACAGCAATTGGTGAGCAATAAGCAGCATGTCTGTAAAAATGCTGATAGTATAACAGAGCATTAAGTGAATATGCCAAAACTTGTTACCATATACAGTCTGATCCCTTTACATACTTAATGCACACAACAGAAGCAGCTGAAGGGTTTATGGGATCAGCAGTTCCTGGGATTTTCCTACACAGCAGAGTTGATTTTAAGCCCTCATACATGATCCATAAGCAAAACCTGGTATAAACCGCTTATAAGGACCGGTGAGACAAAATGGTCTTTTCCATGCCAAGAAGATGCAGCACACTGTGATAAATGATGCATATTGCATTTGGTCATAATGCTGAAACAAAGAATGCTTGCTTGACATCCCTATGTCTGATAGACCACATTTGTTTGAGATAACTCAAGCAAACAGAATGAATTATAACAAACACCACACAAACCATATCAAACCAACAAAATGAAAAAAAAAAGACTCAATCTTTCTTTAAATGGTTGTAAAAGAAGGCTTATTTTTCTTGGAACGCTTCATCACAGCGATACAAAAATAACCCATTGACACTCTAACCCCACATTCCTCTCCGTCCCTCTCAATTAACAGCAACACGGAGGCTCTTACTGCCTGCCATTTTCTTCAAATCAAAAAAGTTGCTGAAGGAAATCTGTGCAGACGGAGCGCTTCTATACATTCCCCGGAGCGTGCGGGCAACAAAGTCATTAAAATGTCTGAAACAAACAGATCTGATGCGCTGTAATTACACTCCTTTGTGGTTTTGTGTGCAGGCACTTGTGAGTGCCACCTCTGCTGGAAGCTACAGGCTGCTTTTCTTTCAGGATCAGTGGGCGTGTCCTTGCCAGGTCTAAGGTGGGCATCGGAGCATGTCTAAAACCCCATGAGTATTTTATCTGATCCCAGCCAACTCTATCCTCCCACCTTCTTTTTCGTTTCAGCTCCTCCTCTGTCGGTTGCTGAGCTGTGATCCACACACTGCCAAGGTCACTGGATTAGCATGCATGAGAGAGGGCGCACAATATTCGCTAAACATTAACCACGCTGGAACTAGAAAGGACAACGTCTACACATGGCATCCATTTATCATTATTACCAATCATTCATTTCCTCTACAGGGAGTTAAAGTAAACACCTTTACAGCATATCTGACCAATATTCTTTCTTTTAGACAAACATCTTTACATCAAATACAAAAAACTTTTATACAATAACTTTAAAACAATAATACTGTATCTGACTACAGCATTATTGTGCTCCATTAACACACTAATTTTGCTGCTGTTGGATTTGTATGTTATATTACATGATTTGTAGACTTAATGGAATTTATACTGACTATGCAATGTGATGTGCCTATTCTTTACCATAAATCACAGTAATCTACTAATGCTATGAAACAGCAACTGTGTGTCAAAGTGATGAATTTATCTTTATTTTAAAAGCCCCCTGAAAATGAGAGCATCATCGTTGTTCGATGCTGTAGCGCACGTGTTGTTTACGTTCCAACCAGTCTGACTGGGGAGTACCAATATGGTGGCTGGTGACTTCACAGCACCGTGTACTACCCACAGTGACTGAATAGAGATCAGTGCTTCGTACTAGTAATTTCAATTCTTCTTTGTGTGCGTAGAAACGTTGAATTATAGGTGCCTAAAATCATATGTTTAATTTTCAAATTGTTTAAAATTTAAACATCAGCACTTAAGGGGGGATGAGAGGCTTCAAAGGAGAGAAATTTAAACATCACACCAGAGTTGTAAAATCAGCTTTTACAGACAGATAAAATAAATGGTGACTATAGAGTTTATGCTAAATTTCATGTCTATTCTGGGGCAAGGCCCGTTTTGGAGAATTTACAGCGGATTGTCTGATGATTTTGCATTTGTTCCCCTGTCACAGCCCAACTCCCCAAATAACAGTGACACGTGCTATATAGCTGCCCAGCTAACTGCTAAAAGCTTTTCCATACTCTGTGTTGCCCTTGAGCCTGTAAAGCATAATGAAAAACAGACAAGCTCTCCTTCTGCCACAAAACCCTTTTACTTGCTACACGTGTGAGATTAGCCTTCTCATTAGGAGAGAAGGAAGGAGCAAGTGAAGAGGAATTAAAAAAAAAGGACACTTTTCCAGGAAAAGGGCAAGGATACTCTCCTAGAAAAACATCCAGCGACCCCTTGATCTTACAGCCAGCACAAACCAAAAATGGAGGTGCTGTTCCATAGCACATCCAGCAGTGCAGGCCGTTCTGAAGAAACTTTCAGCACAGCAGTTTAACACTTTGTTTATAAGGAATGTGCAACTGGTGCCAATGACATTTTGTACTGATTTAATGAAAATGTTGTTTCTTACACTTATTTTTTGTGTCAGAGTCTCTACTGTCAAGTAAAAAAAACAGTGGGTGGAAAAATACTGATTCAATAATAAGTCAGTTTAATCAATTTAGTTGCTTCCCTCTAAAGAATAAGATGAGTTTTATCTCAACTGAATGATGCCAAATATGGGTGTTAGTTGACAACTCTTGCAGCTTGCTGAGAAGTAAAGACGGACGATCTGCAGCTAGATACTCTTTCAACCTTTTTTGCAACCTTTCAGACCCAAATGGCCATTTTACCAAAAGCACACCAAAATAAAAGTCATTAAGAGACACAAATATTACATGAGATTTAAATAAAACTACTTTTTCTGTCATAGTAAATCTGTTTTATTAAACAGTAAACCTTTTTTTGTTTCATACCCGTGATGTCATACCTGTGAGTTTTTGAGACATTCACATTAACAGTGATATTATTGTTCTTGCGAAAACCTAATTTATTCAGACACAAATAGTGAACAAAAAATCCATAATAAATTGGAAAGAAAAGCATAATGTAACACAAATTATACAAATAAAGTCTAATTCAAATGATTAAAGATGGATGGTTTTTTCACATTAGTCAGAATGAGCAGTGACAACTAGTTTGAAATAAAATAAGGGCAAAACATAAACGTTTCATAAAGAGGAACTACGAGGTGGGTTTGTTTCTTTAGGATATTACTTTATATTAAAAAACAGTAGCTAATTTCTACCATACTTATGGTTCTTTAAAGCCATTCTATTAAGAAAACTCAACGCAAATGTTGTTTTAAAAACCCACTAAAGCATTTAAGATTATACTTGTTAATATTATACTATATTTGAAACTATGAATTGGTTCTTTAAGGTTTTAAGCCTCTATAATAAAGAGCCACTTGCAGCTCTGGAGCAGCGGGTTGCAGATCCCAGGTCTATATTGTAGCTGCTGTTGGACTGGAATGTCTCCCATCATGAGAAGAGAGGGACTGATTTTAAAGAGCAACTTGTTTGTAATGAAGAGCTGCCCGTTTCACAGACAGAAGTGTTTCCTGGAAGAAAAAAAGCTGCTCATTTCCACCAAGGTCCACACTAGTTCCCATTTGTCATCAGCTCCCACAGAGAATCAATCAATTAGCAAAAGGCTGTCAGCTGAACAAATGCTGAAAGTACAGCAGCCTGCTGTTAGATTATAAAGCTTAATCCACCCTTCTTATAGTTCATAAGTAGTGATTACATTCCATGATGCAGTCAGCGACTAAAAGGTTTTCCATTTAAATCAGCCTATGGAAGAAGGGGACATTAGGTTCTACTTGGGCAGCATATTTCTGCACATTACTAAAAAAGGAGGATTGGATGCAAAACAGAGGAAGAACCTGAATGTTTTTGGAACAAGGCCTTAAAGCTAATTGACTGAATCATGCCCGCCCAAAACTGATTACTAAAACACACAAACTAGAAGAGCACAAGCACACACACACAATGCAATATAGTTTGTTTTGTTAAAATGCACCATACAAAACATTTGGGGAATATTTAAGCAATGCACTGTTTGAAGTTGCAGAAATGTGCAAGGATCAAAATGAAACAACACAGGCAACAGATTTCACTCATAGTAGCATGTATAAAGAAAAGCCTGCGGGAATAAAGCTTGCGACTGCAAGTATTAACAACTTGTGGTGATTGTTCCATGTTGGGTTTGGGAGTTGGCATGTATAGCCTCCAGGCCCTTGTTGTATCCCTCAACACTCCTGTTGGAGCTGTTTGTTGTGTTTACCATCCTATCTGAATGCTGTCATTTTCTGAGGTCCTGGACATTTGTTGAACCTCCAAACTTGTTGTAAATTCACTTTCCCCTGCCCTTTAGACCTTCCACTCAGACATTGAGTGAGCCAGAGGAAACCGCTATGATCCTCTCATTTCATGATAGGCTGTGTTCACACTGCAGGCCTTAATGACCAATTTTGATTTTTTTTTGTGATATCAGACTTTTTTTACGTGGCCGTTCACAATACCAAATAGATGCGGCTTGTATGTGATCTCCTGTGTAAACTGCATTCACACAACTTAAATCTGAAGCATGCGCAGTGGAGGACGCAGTGACGTCACAAGTAGTGATCATGCTCTTTGTTTACGGAAATAAACATGGATGGTAGTGCTGGAGCGCATCTAGAGATCTTACCCAACCTCAGCCAGTGAATTAACAACACGCTCTTTTTAAGACTGTTGAAAATAAATACTGCCCTCCACATCATCGTCCGACATGGTTGTTGTTTTTCTTCCTGCTTCTGTGTAGTAAGACTCAGAATAGTGACCTTTATTGAGTAATAATGACGTATAGGTCGGATGACGTGACCTGGCCGTTCAGACGCGGGTCGCATTTGAAAAAAAAAATTGATATGCATCAAATTCAGGACCACAAGCCAAGTGGCCTGGGTCACATTGGAAAAAAATCTGATCTGTGTATTTTAGACCGCCATGAAAAGATCAGATATAGGTTGCATATGGGCAAAAAAAAAATCAGATTTCAGGATGCTGGGTGAACGTAGCCTTAAGCCTGGTTTATGTTGAAAAACTAGGTCGTCTGCATGTTTCTTAATGCAGATATGCCCCCCCCCTTCCGCAGACACTCTGAAACACCTCCTGAAAACTGTAGGTGACAGCAGACAGTGCCACATATAGCATCGCAGGGAGGAGAGAAAAGAGGCCTCTGATTGGTCAATTCTACATCCGCTCTACACTATGCATATTTCCTGTTTGGTCCCTGTTTGGCCAGAATAATGGCTGTAGTGCCGTCCACGATGCCAGTCACCTTGCAGGATTCTAGTTTGTAGCTCTGTGATTGTTTGCACCCGAAGCCAACACACGTAGCGCCACGGCCAGTCTTTCGGGAACACTTACAGGTGAACTGTGTGTCGTCTGGCGTTGGGTGAGGGGTTGTAGACGGCGAACAAGCTTGTCAAACCAACACACACAATCCTAGCTATTTCATGACTGTCCCTCTTGCGTTGTGGCGTGGAATAACATAGCACTGACCACGCTTCCAAAATGGGCATAGATAAAAAATATCTGCGTCATACCTGCGACAAGCTGACTGCGACACACTGCTGTGGGAGTAGAACCAGCACTTTAGAGACAATGATCTATTTCTGCCACATTGCCAGACAGGTCACTGTTTTGTTTTTAGTTTCAGCTTGCATTCTGGCTGTTAAACAACATATGTGTTTAAACAAGCAATGTTTTAGAGAAAAACTGTGGGGTTTTAGGTATTTCCATTTCTAAATTTTTGGAACAAGCAAAACCACTACAGAAAAAAAAAACTTCTAATCTACCACATACTAATTGAAATAAAAAACAGAAATGCTGGGCAAACAATTCCCCCTAACGGCCCTCTTTTAGAGACATAGACAGGTAGCAGGTATTATAGGCTAACAGGACCTGAAACTGCCCCCATTCCGAAAAAGTGGACCCGTTTATCCGCTTCAATTTGCATGTTTTCTAAGCCAAAACAAGGCTTAGTTTAGGTCCACTGTATAAAGCCTCGAACTCAACGCCATTTCTGACATTTTGAATTGAAAAATCTTCCTGGATGGGAAGAGAAACGTCTACAAACTTGGAAACCACGTCCAGTGGATTGTTTTTTTTTAATACTTTTTTGAGAATTTTACCCAGAAGGCATTTGTTTGATCATGTGGAAAACAGTGAGCTTTAATTGAAAGTGCTGCTTCTGGGGCTTCCATCATAAGCTTTGTTTAAGCTTGATCCATCGATGAGGTCTGGATGGCCAAATCACATCATTTGGTGCTACCACGTCTCTCTGGGCGGCGTCCGTAGGGATAGAATATACGCAATTGGGAAAATTTGTAATGAGGAAAAACATGGAGAACAAGCTGCAGATCCTTCTGGCAAGCATTCGCAAATGTAAACCTCTTGAGATTCTGTGATTCAGCTCATAAATATCACCGCTATCAACAGATTGTAGAATCTATGTTCTCTCTTTGAAGGCATTAAGAGGCTTTGAAAAAGTTGTACACAGTTGTGTTTTCTACTTCATGGTGCAGTGCAGCTTGTGCTGAACATGCCCCCCCCCTCAGAGTTAGTTAGAATTGGAGGGAAAGCTTCACAAAATATAAATGCTGCAGATGTGACGGGCATCTCATTTTTTCATGCAGATTGTATGACCATCAAGCATAATGACCTTTATAGTTAAAGCCTCGTTAAACCCACTTCTCCCTGGACAGTGACACTGGTGTTCCAGCAATCTCCATTTTATTACACTTTCATGGTGCCTCCTGGGATGTTCTGGAACATCCCTTATTATTTCTTCCATCTGCGCCTCTATTGAAGACTAATCTCAACTTTGGTGCTCGAATTGGAGTATAATTAAAACGCACAGGAAAAAAGCTCAAGATTGCTTCTTCGAAAAATGGGCCTGGAAATTCAGGTACTAATTTTAAAATGAGTGTCAATAATGCACGTCCAACCGCTTTTAATTAAAAAAAAAGTGTTAAAATGTCCAGTCAGACTGTAACTAAATTGAATGTAAGAGTCATGGAAGTAGATGGTTGATTATCAGCTAAATAGAGCTCTGAATGTGTCTCTAAAAGCCCAACTTAATGACATCTCTTCCAATTATGGGTGTTTTTGAACCCCTGACTTGCACTTTGCATCCTTCTCAATTTCCTGTGTTGTTGTAAAATTAATCAAATTAAAATGGGAAAAAGAAGCAAAGGAATATTGCCCAAAGCACAGCCGTTCAGATATCGTCTCCAAGCTCAACACCTTGGCTGTTCTTTACCGGACTTCTCTGTTCTCAGAAAGGCTGAGCAGGAAGATGACGATTGAAGATTAAAACACAGAAATAAAACTTCAAGCATGCAATTACTCACTGTATGGAAAACTGATGCGTGGCGTGACGTCCTCCTCAGGTTCAATGGCTGACTGCAGGCTGCCAGCCAATAGCAAAGCAGCAGCCAAAACACGGCGGATGGTCAGAGCTAATGAGTACATGGCTGCTGAATTCTGTCACTGAAAAATGCTGTTTGTTTTAGGATTCCCTGGAATTCATTAAGAGCTCCTCTTGACTCCAAACAGCTTTATGTTTTCACTCCCATCTTCCTGCAGGCTGAGAGGTGAGTGGGGGGGTCCGGGGTGTTAAACGAGTCGTTCGCTGGATTCTTCAACTCCCAGAGGTCCGAACACACAGGGTTAGAAAAGGAATCCTTTCTGGATCAACGGCTGCTTGTTTTCTTGTACTTTTAGCCTCTTCTGATGGGTCAGAGAAGAACTCAGACAAGTGGCCTGTTAGTAAAACTCATGCTGGATCTGTGGAGACGGAGAGAGAGAAGACGTTTTTTTTTATTGATTTCTGTTTTTTATTTAACACAGGACTTCAAAAAACGATTAGATTCTTTGTTTTGATTCTTCTGTCTTCAAACAAACAAACAAAAAAAAAGTTCAACCAAAGGATTTCCTTATTTATAATGCAGCTGTCAGCAGCTGGAAGTACTCAGTGGGCACATTTTCACATTCATGGTTTTTAGTCATCATCTTAAGTTTAAATGCAGCAATCAGCTTTTTTAAACGATACGAATTTAAGTATTGTCTTATAAAGAAAATTTCTTATCTAATGCAGTTTTAAACAGGAAGAAGTAAAATATGCTGCAATTTCTTTAACAGAAGTTTATATGCCTCTTATTTTTGTCTGATTTTCATATAACTCAGAAATTTGGCAAAAAAGACCCAAAAATCAACAAATTTGTAAATTCTTACTCTCCACGCATGCATGCAAAAGAATAAGTAGGTAGTGAACTAAAAGATATTTCAGTAAAAAGAAATAATTGCCTGTGTTTGTTGAAATGAAATCTATTCCAACTGTGAGTCAATCCCAGTTACCCAAACATAAAAAACAAAACAAATTAGTCCAAAGACAACTTTTATGAGTTGCATCCACCGATGTGCCACTCTGTCATGTCACTCTTGCATAAACCTCTGCGGTTTATGAAAGATTTCTTGCAGGACAAGGCGATGCAGTACGGTTCTGTTTCATTCAGTTATGAACTAACGGCTTAAGAAAC
>NW_015151117.1:92784-121944 GCF_000732505.1 Cyprinodon variegatus
TATATATATAAAGAAATTGTTATTCATTTTTCAAGTTTTTTGTTTAGATTAAAAACTACAACCACTAATAAGGAGCCTCCACTTTTTGATCAATGTTGGTTACAGTTCATGGCTGAACTTGATGTGTCACAATAATAGTTACGAAATTCGGATTCAAAGTATTAACTAGCTGGCTAGATTTTAAAAGTAACCCTAAAAAGTTATTTAAGGCAGCACAATAAATGTAAATCTTAATAATAATGATTGAACTTTATTGATCTCACATTTAACCCATCTCCTTGGGGAGCAGTGGTCGGCCATTGTGCGTCACCCGAGGAGCAGTGTGGGGTTAAGATTCTTGCTCAGGGACTCAGAGTGCAGGCTGTGTGAATTGAATCGGGTTATTGTAACTTTCTCAGAGCACAAGAGCACTGCTCTAACCACTAGGCCAACACTCCCCACTTTTTAGCCACTCTTTTCAAAGTGATTAAGCTAACAGATAAATAATAGAGCACAATTTTCCATCTGTAAACTTACAGTAAAGTTATACTCCCTGCTTAGAAGCAGAAAACTGTTTTTTTTTTTTTTTTTTTTTATTAAGCTAAAAATATGGTGTGAAGACCACACAGCTTCAGCTGAATGAACAGAACAGAGCCTGTTTCCATGATAATTCACCACTATCTGCTGCCTGCCCATGAGCAATAGGTGGTCGACGTTAAAACATAAACACTGAGGAGCATGTGACGTCTCTGGCATCACTGCAATCACTCCCATGTGATCTCATTCAAATATTTACAGTAGCCAATAAATCCTAAACAGCACAGGGTGTGGCCGTGTGTCCTGGTCGCCCGGCCAGACAGACTCCCACTGCGTTTTTGTTGTTTTTTTTAAACACACAATCTGACTGAATATATATTATTTAAAAATAGATTCCCGACCTCTCTCCAACCTGCAGATACTTTGATCAGAGTCAGAGGAGCAGAACTTTATGTATCTGAATCTCTGAATCTTATGTATCTAGAGCTATCTCTATAGTTATGCTGCTATAGGCTTAGACTGCTGGAGGACATAGGGACCCCCATTTCATCATTCTATCTCTATTCTCCCATTCTGCAGAATCTGTTAGTTCAAATTCTAACATTCTGCTCTCTCTGCTTTTCCTCATGGTAGCTTCATCTAGTCTGTTCCTGTTTGGCTGTGACTCCATCCTGGAGAGAAATATCAGCTGTGCTCCTACAACACCTTTGTTTATAGATGTTGGAGGTCGGCCTGTTTTTCAGTGTAGTCCCGTTTCTCTGACTGTGACTGACTGGATGTGCTCTCTTCATCCTCTGACATGGGAGCTGGCTCGGAGCTCATCTGCCTGGCTGTGTGTTTCCTGGATGGGACCGCCTTTTACAGCTGCCTTTTGTATCTCTGCTTCTGTCTCCTTGAACCCCAGGCGGCCTCGGCAGATGGCCGCTCACACTGAGCCTTGGTTCTACTGGAGGTCTCTTCCTGTTAAAAGGGAGCTTTTCCTCTCCCTGTCACTACAAGCATGCGTAGTGTGAGGAATTGCATCCGAGTCAATTAGTCCATATAATCAACTGGTTTTCATTAGAAAACTTTGAATCAATTTGACTGGATGATCTGGTTGAACTGTAAAGTGCCTTGAGATGACGTGTTGTAAATTGTCGCTATAGAAATAAACTGAATTGAATGATAAAATGTGAACGGCTTCCTCTGCTGCCTTAACTAATGTCTCTAGAGCTGTGCTGATAATGTCCTTTTGACCGATGCAATTATTTTGATAAGGATTACCTAAAGCAAACAAAGAAAATAAATATGAGCTGCAGATTATTAGTAACAGAAGTTATTTAAATTTAAGATTCAAAGCATTTAGCCCTAATGGTTATCTCATTACTGTTAAATAGAAACAATTAGTGTCCATCTAAATAAATGTTGACCTGTTGATGTTGTGTTTATGACCGGAAAGGGCGGCCCTTTTAAGATGGATGCTTTTATCGAGCAGAAAAACCACCAAAAACAACTTTTTTCATTATTTAACCGATAAATCACACAGTGCAAAGCAACACAGAACTAGAAAATACAAATCTCTGCAATGATTGATGGTGCAGCTCTTAATAAATATTAACGTTATGCTTAACTCTCACATACCCTTTGTTTTATTTGGCTCCAGTCAATGTCTCTGACTCCCCCCCCCTCAGTCATTCCTCTCATTCCTAACAGGAAGAGCATGCAGAGCAGCTAAACATGCAGCAGGAATCATCCTTATGCAAATCTTAAGGTCTTTTAAATGCAAATAAAGATATACAACAATTATGCTTTTCAGATGGATCCCTAAGATTTACAGAAATGCAAAAGGGAAGATTTATAAAGACAGTAATCAATATAAAATAATCTCACATTTTCAACAATTATCTTTAAAAGCCAAAAGACAATTAATTATCTCAGATATAAACCAATAAAAAAGATGTGATAAATGTTCAATAAATACATCTTTTCCGACCTCATTAGAACAGACTCTCATGATGAGACCCTTTATCCCGCCTTTTAGAGCTCATAGCTATCTAAGAGGACCCATCTGCTTGTTCAGGTAAGGGTCTACTGCTCCCTGTATCTGTGAACTCTGAACCTGCTGCAATATTGCCTGAAGCTACAGATTCATTAACCTTCTAAACCTCTCCGGAGACTCCCTGTTAAAAACTGCATCTGTTCAGGAAGAGACAAGATGTAACAGAGATGCTGAAAAACTGAGCTGGGTCATATAGAGTTCAGAGGAAAGGGAACAGCGTGAATTCTTAGTTTTTGCCAGCTCCATGTGTCGCACCAGACATCATGTAATCAATCCATGCTAATCTACTTGTCTAATATTTAGTGTTTAGCTTGTATCATGGGCAGAAGAAGAGATCAGGCTTTTCCAAGTCAAAACAGATTATCCCTTTTTTTGCAGTTTAAACTACTGATTCTGATTTAAAGATTTCCTTCATTTGTACTTTAAATATTACCCATTTAATTAGTCTTTGTGATTCAAAAAATGTCTTAGATGTACATCACATGTTAGCACTTTGGAGCAAGACAAAAAAACGTTCTATTGGACCCGATAAATGTCCCCACACCCTGCCGAACCATGAAATTTAGCTCTTTCAATGTCTGACCCTTAAAGTGGCATTACGTCTTGGGTTCAGATGGCTATTCAATGAGATTTATAGAGGCATTATATTGTGCAGAAAAGAGCTCGGTGGGAGGCAGAAAAGGCACAGACTCCTTGCTGTGTTTGTCATTGTAACTCACACTTCTAGCAGGCTGCTTAGTCGAGGCGCTGATACAGGATTGGTTCAGAAATCAACCAGGAGAAGGTGGGGGATGCTATGAGATTGCATCAAATACATGCATGATGGATTAACACTTATTTCTTCTCTGAATATATAAATTAGAGCTATTAACCTGATAATACCTCTATTTGAAATAAAAATAGAAAATAAGGGCCCTCACCGTATTGAACTTAAGCCAAAAATTGAAAAAAAAAAGACTTGTCCTTTAAAAACTTGACATGGGAAAAACAAAATGACTTCCAGCAGCATAATGCATTTAGACATCTAGACATGGCTAAGTAGCTCAAATAATCCCTGGTTACATCCAGTGGAAAGAGATCATCTCTAAAAGTATGACTGATTCAGCCGGAAAGAAATGGACTAAAGCTGCACAGAAATCACACCACCTGCCACTTCTCTCAGCTACGGAGAGACAATTAGGGACTGCAATGTGCAGAGATTTATCACAACTGGAAAATCTAATAAAAAATAAACAAAAACAAACCTTTACAATTAAGAACAGTATGAGAGAAATTGTGAATTGTTTAAAAGTGTTTTTTTAAACCTTGGTATATAGTATTTGGAATCAGGCTATACTGGTTTTGTTGTATCCCACAAACTCCTTGGTGGCATATCCACACAAAGCAGCGGTAAAACCATTAGAAACCTACGTCTAGTGGGAAAGTTTAAAACCATCTTCTATAGCAGCCTGATGGCTAACCTCACTAGCTGTCAGATTTTGCACTAAGCTCTCTTTTAATATCAGCTTTTAAACTTATTGTGGATTTTACACATAATTCATCAGCCTCTTTCTCAAATTGATTCTGAATACATATCATTATAGCTCCTACAGTAGCTTCTCTCCCTTCAAACATTTTGGGTCCAAAAGTAAGATCACCATCGTCGGTAGAAACAAACTCCAGACCGTTGTGCTGAACCTGTACAGCTATATCAGAGGTCACGGATTAGTGGAACAGGGTCCAGATCAGGACCCAACCTGATTTAAAACATTTATAAATGACTGCGTGTTGTGCAGTCATTTATAAATGAAGCCATCAGGAGCGTCTGGCAAGCTGCATATGATACAAATTAGCCAATGAGCTGCTGTCAGTCTGGGTTGCTGCTGCTGCTACTTTTAGACACAGCAGGCAAACCAGTGGCAAGCCGGGCGATGGGAAAGAAGGAGAAGATGATGAGAAAAAGAGAGCAGAGAAAGTGTGGACTGCTGGAAGAACTGTGGTGAACTGGTGAAAGAAAATTGAAATGGTGTGCTCAAAGATGATCCTGCACATTTAGAGTATGTTTGGCTCAACCTGCTGCTGTGAAGCAGGATTCTCCGCCATGAACAGAATCAAAAACAAATATGGATTTAGGCTCAAAATGAGCACCTTGATATGTGCTTTAGAATGGCTTTGTCTCCATTCAAACCTAGGTTTAAAGCCCACTGCTCTCATTAAGAAAAAAAAGAATGCGGTCAGTTTAGGTGTTTTATGAAAAAAAAAGTGAGTCAGTAAATTGTCTATATACCAAACTGAATGATTGTTTTTCTCTAATTGACTTTAAAATGGTAAAACTTTATATTTTTTATTTAAAAATTCAATGTATAACATGGATGCATAAACACCTGCATTTTATTTCAGTGTTAAATTCTGTTTAAAGTTACGGATTATAATTAAAAATGTCTCCGGACCTTTACTGGTTGATGATTTTCTTTATTCAGACCTTGCTGATTTTTAATTGATTACCCCTGAGCTATACGTCATTGTGCGCCAGTAACACAGATAGGAGGCATAGCGCCTCCTTTCCTTACACCTCTTCTACTGGCAGCCCTATTTGAACAGCACTCACAATAGTAACCGGTGATACACTTCCCCTTTCCTTTAAGAGTTCTTGCCTATTTGCTGTATTCGGATGTAGCTTCCTTCCTTGGTTTACCGTTTTTTGCACTTTTCCATTCTTTACTTCTGTGGCACCTTTTCCCCCAAACTAGATAGACAGAAGCATTACAATGCTGTTAAAGCCCCTCCAGTTTAGTTTACAGTCAAATGTTTCTGTGCCAGTATCGTCTTTTATTCCTATGAGGATGTACCCTGAATTTATCATTGTGTGACTCATTTTGGCAAGTATCACTTTGCACTGTGGGAGTAAAATGGAACACATATATGAAGTTCAAAGTATGTCTGATGCTTAGTCTTTACCATGCACATAGGTGGGAAGGTATTCAAAGACTTCAACTAGGCAGATGGGTAAATAAAGTAGTTTTTATTTAAAAGTAGTATCATTTTAAATATTTAGGACTAGAGGGGGATGGTACCGGTTTGGCCAATGCTTTCACAGATGGTTAATGTGGCCAGAACATATTTGCTGTAATACAGTTATAATAAAGTGGCCATATGTGCTCCTGACAATGAAAAACAAATTAAGTTTCTGGCCGACGGCTGCGGCACACAAAGAATGAACCTTAACAGCAGAGGGACAGATGAGCCAGAGCACCACTGTGCAGGTCTGAGCTCAGCAGACTGCTCACAAAACCAGGGAAGCAGACTGCTAAATAAATCACGTCTGGGTTAAAAATAAACTCTAAGAGCCCCCATGCAGCAGCTGAGACTGCAGCAATTGTTTCTCAAGCTGGCAGAGCTCATCGTAGATTCATCATCAGAGCGTCTGTGAGTGACTCCCAGTTTACCCAACACCAAACTATGATTCAGCACGTCTGGATGAGGCAGCGCAGTGAGAAACGCTGCAAGACAAAGATGAGGAACAGATGACTGGGATGACGCAACTGTTTGCAGCTACAGTACACACCTGCAGGGAGAGGTTGCTCACCATCTTTACCACGGGTAAAGAAGTAAAAGCTGTTTCTGGCTCCTTTTTTTCTCTAAAAGTCAAAATTTGTAGGAAAAAAAAAAGCACATTTCTTAAAAAAAAAATGTTTTAAACAATTTTACCATTTCTTGGGATCCTTCTGCTGCAGGCCAAGTGTTCTAAGTCGAAATCCCAGCGTGGAGAACTTCTGCATACATTGGAAAGTTTCCTCCTACTGTCTACCAAATCTGAATGTTAACAGATAAGTGCGTGTCTTAATGCTTTGATGTATTCCGTTACTTTTAGAAAACTTTTAAGGGTATTTTTGCTCTTCTATACATTTTACTTTACTTAATATTCTTGTAAGATAACTGCTACTCTTACTTGTTTATAATATCTGATTACTCACCCAATGTAACTTAAATTATTTGGTCAATATCAGATAAACGGATATTGTTGCTGAAAGTTCTTCCTCCCTTCCTGACCAGAGGTGTCAAGGAACAAAGTGCAAAAACATCGTTTCCTAACTTCAGTAGAAATATTGGCCTATCTATACTTTACTGGAATAATTCCTTTTTATGCAAATTTTAACTTCTACTTCTTAATTTTTTTTTGCAAAGATCTCTACTTTCTACTTCTTATATTTCGAAAAGGACTCGTTAGTTTAACCTCATTTCCGTAATGGCCTGGTGGCATTTAAAAAAAAAACAACAACATCAAAATACTTTGTTTCATCCAGACAATTAATCTCTTTGTGGTTGGACTCGGTGCTGCCCCAACTTGTTGTTCAACACATACCAAAATAACTAGTTTTTTCAAAATGATGCAGTTAAATTCAACGCCGTTTGCCATTAGTTGTAAAACTATGAAAATTAGGCATAAGGAATTTATCATCATGAACTGTAGAAAAATTTTCCTTTAATAGGGTAGTGTAATAACCAAAAAAAAGTTTAGTGCATCTGTCCTTATAATTTTTTTTCTGCATTACTTTTACTTTTATACTTTAAGTAGCTTTAAAAAAATGGAACTTTTACACTTTTACTTGATGAAAAAGCTTCAGTTAATACTCTAACTTAAGGATTGATACTTCTACTTGAGTATTAAACATTAATACTTTTGACACCTACCGGTATGTTGCTGAGAGCTATACTTTACATTCTTGGTTAACTGGTTTTATAAGTTTAAGTAGAAATAAGTTTAGAAAAATGCTTCCTCTATTTCTTCTTATTTTTTAACCATTTTTGTTTATTATATACTTTAAAATTCTCTGTTTGGGTATATAATTGTTAGCATAGCAGACGTTACAAGCCTCTAATTTTTTCAGTACTCCAGTAGCCATTTCACCAAGCAATTTAATGGATGACTACTTTGTTACAAAGACGAAAAAAAAAAAAGAAATGTAAAGTAGTGCCTTAAAAATGTTTTTCTATTTTCTTACTCGAGTGAAATTGTTGGGCACAGCTGAGCGTTTTTGTAAATAGGGGGTCTTTGCTTTGGTCCATACAGAGAAAGAGATTCCTCCAAACATGGAAGTTCTCCGTCCGCCATTGTAAAAATTAATAGATCTAGGTAAATAACTCCCTTTAACCTACAGACTGTATGGTGCAACAAGAAGGTCTTTCTTAGAATCCCAGAGTCTCTCTAAAGGCAGGCAGGCACTGTACGAATTTTTCCCTTTTTAGGCCCATTAGCCTCTGACAACCACCTCCCGATCAGGAATCGTAAGGTCGGGAGTAAATAAAACATGTTTGAAGTTCAGTCGGCTGTCGTGAGCTGTATGTGATTAAATCCTGCAGTTGGACATGACCTACAAGCGACTACGAGCCAATTTACAAGAACTTTGCGAACTGTGCATGTGCAACACAGGAGTTCTTCTTCCAGATTGAAAAGTCCAACCAGCGCGATCTTTCAGCACTGAGTCCGGTGGTTTTTGGACGCACAGTGTGGGCAAGCATATCGCATAAGAGTCAGGCCGTACTGCAAACTTTTAAAACCTTCGGTTTCTTCGTACATTTTCAGCTGTAGCTGACTACAACACTTGAAAATATCGTTCAGTATATGCCGGGCTTTGGTAGAGATGGTGTGCTCTCCCAGTTGGTTCTCTCCAGGTACTCTCTCTCAACTACCTCCACCAGTGCAAAACAACATGACTGTTGAGTTCAGTATTTACTGGGATATGACTTCTAGGTAGGAGTGAGCTTTTTATTTTATAGAAGTATGTCCTCTGCAGGTCTGTTTGGCCTCATGGGAGAGGTGACCCATCCTCTACCTTAAGGACTGTTACAGACATGAGCGTGTCCTCCCAAAGTAGCAAGGACAAGCACCTGCAGACAATGAATGGATGGACATACTTCAGTTATTAATAAACAAGTAAATGTTTTTATTCATTCCTGCATTCACTTTTCAGGGTTGAATTTAAACAGATAGTGTATGGTATGCAGAATTAATTTAAGTTGTAGTAATTTTAAACACTTTTACATATATTTAACATAGAGGTCTGCATCTCAATGTTAGATTTCTTCAGCTGAAACAAAAAACCCAAACTTTATCTTTACAAAGCAGGAAGTCCATCCCAAGTTAAGCTTGAGAGTAGAATTGGTAAGTGGGCTCATTGCTTTCCTTGCTGAAAGGTATATCAGTCACAAATCTCCAGGATATCCTCCAGCCGGAGTCCTCTGCTGTTTTTTTTTTTCCCCTCACTTTTTTATTAACATAGCCTGCATTCACAAAAAAAACAACAACAAAGGCAAAGGAAAAAATGTTTTCACTTCGAAAAAAAAGAAAAACAACCCTCACTGCAGGAAATTAAACTTTTATTTAAAGTAAATATTCTTAGTGAGACAAAAAACAAAGTTATGGGATCAGCAGCAATCCACTTTCAATGCCTATCCTCCTTTACACGGTGAGAAAAAAAAAAAGAAAAGAAAAAAAGAAAAACAAGATGTAACATATCCAGAAAAAAATATTGACTCCAATTTCACTTTTACCCTGCAGGTAGCACTTTCTCTTGGATCTGAAACCAGAGGCCTCTGTGTCAGCATGCAGCAAATAAAGAGTTTAACCCAGGATAACACGGGAACCCGCATGCACGCGTCAGCCTTTATGTTGGTAACTTCATACAGATGCACGGTGAAGGTTCAGATTCCTGATGCCTGAGGGCAAACACTGCCTCTAAAAAAACAAAAAAAAACAAAAATGTGTACAAAATGCCTCCAAACACACAAGGCTTCACAGCTAATCAGGAAAACATACGGCATTTCATCTCCACATCTTTTCCCCTTCCTTCTTCAATCTATTGGGACATTAGTTCCAGGACAAAACAGGATGTGGCATCAAATATTAATTCAAAAAACGAAACAGATCTTATAAATTCATTTAAATAATCAATTATTCATGAGTGTGATGCCAGATACACTTTATAAGAAGGATGGCTTTTTATGCATGTACCAATAATTACTTCCACAGATATCTTTGAGATAATAAATGGCTGCAATGCATCCTGCTGTGTCATGCCCTTGGAACATTTGAGGACACAATGAGGACGATGAGGGCTCAATAGATCGGTTCTGATAATGAAGCAGAAGGTCAAGTACCGATCTGAAAGGCTTGACATTTATAAACTCCATTTCCCATCACAGATCACCCACTAAAGTCTCTTTTCCACTGAACTTAGCGGCTTAACACCAGAATTTCAAACCTGGCTAATAACCCACTAATAATCTGTATTTGCTTCCCTTCCCATTGGCAAAAAAAGCTGACTCTCACCCTTGCTGCTGTGTGTCTGTTGACACCATGATGTTGGGTTAGCGCGGATGATGTCACCAGTGGAACAAAAATTAGGAAAGTAAACAATGGAGAGCAACATGGAAGGGTGCCAAGGCCTCATGAGTGTGCTATATTGTTTCGTTCTTTTATCTGTCTGGATCTCTTTCATCAGAGCTGCGCAATTTTTAATCTATTGCAAGCAGAGTTGTCTTGGCCTGTTAGATCAGATGCAACTGGTCGAACTAAATGGTATCACGTAAACTTGCAGTTCGAAATGGGTCTGATGTTCCCACTGTATGCCCATCGGAGCCAAGCCAGTTCAAGGACTTTTTCAAAGTCAGTAAGCCATTCCCACCGCCACTAAAAGCTGATTGTTCGTGGGTTTACACTGGTATATTGGCCAATGGGAGAAGTTCCAACCAGCATATGTCAATTTTCCATCTACATGAATTTATTTCCTAAATTTGCAGAAAAGAAAAAAAAAAAAGAAAAAAACTCAGATGGATTTTTGTGCTGCAAAGGAAAACAAAAACATAGAACTCTAAAAATATGCCAAGCGAATCTCAAAGCCACAAGCACAAGGATAACAAGATTATGACCAAGTATATTGTTAAAGGGGGACAACTCTGAACATCTCCTCAATATGGCACCTGTTACCTGGATGTAAAAGCAGTGAATTTAATATTTTGTCTTTGGAGTTCAAAGCAGGAAAAACATTTAGTGGCTCTTAACCAGGGCTGTTCCTGCTCCTCAGTGGTCACCTTCTACCAAAAGGGATCGAAGGAAGGAAAAGTGGTGAGCTGATCACAGGGTTATTGGTTCACATAGGTAGCAAATGTGTGCATTTTTGGTCTGGTCCAAACAAATGACCTCTACATGCTTTCCCAAAGGTTCTGTTAGAAAGAGGTCAGAATACAAGGTACTTTGAGGGTCAGGATGTTTCAAAAGAATAATGTCCTTTTCCACCAGTGTTGGGAGAAACTGCATAATATAACAGCAGTGTCAGTAACTGCATTAGTTGTTTTTTTTATTACAAAAAAAAGTAATCTAACCAATTCCTTTAAATATGTGTAAAGCAGTTAGGTTACCTGTCATTTTTTTATTACTGAATCAATCAAAAGGAACGTCACATAAGAGCACACTCTGCTAAAGGGAGATATATTTACTGCTTAGACAAGGCATGACAGCTGAAATGGAGCCATTTAATGATAGCAATGGCTTAGAAGCATAAGATCGGTAAGTGTTCAGCATGCTTTAGTAGAATGGATATTTCAACTTTGACTTTTGAGATGGGTTTATCCCTTGATGGGTCAAGACCATCATAAAGAGAAAAGTGGGAGAAACATGACATTATGCAGGTAGTCTTAATGTTATGCATTATTGGTGTCGGTGCATCTTATGAGCAATGAAGAAATAGCATCCACAGGTTTAGGTCTGCTAGAGCGTCCTCAGTCTGCAGGCTTCATCAACACATTTCTAGCATAATATGGTATAAAATATTATGTTATAAGTTTATTAGTTATGTCTGTGGCACAGGGGTTAAAACGCATGACATTTATATGGCAGCCTTAGTCCTCAATGTTGCAGCTACAGGTTCAAATATCCCTTTTAGGGGAGTGGTGACCTAGAGTTTAGAGCATAGAGCTTGGAGTCCTGAGGTTGTGAATTCAAAACCCACTCCCACTGCCACTCTTGGTCCCTGAGCAAATGCCTTAACCTCCCACTGATCCCTGGGCACCACAAACGGCAGCCCACTGCTTCCCAAGGGGATGGGTTAAATGCAGAGAGTGAATTTCATTGCTCTGTACTTGTGACAATGTAATAAAAATAAAAACGCTGGGGGAAAAGGTACATTTTATTTTCCTTTAGAGTATAAAACTGCATGTAGCCAATCTGTTAGCTTTATATACCTTTCTTTTCCAATATTATGATAAATATGCTTCGCCTGACGGGAGACAACCAAACAGATCAGGGTGACATGGTATCCGTGTCAGGATTTGGCAACAGGACTTCCAGTAACGGCTCCTTCCTAAATGTGACAAACCAAAATTCCCAGAATCTTGGTGTCCCGTACTTTCCACTAGGCTTAGACGAACATTCAAACTGCCTTTAACATCAGAGCTCTGCTTTGCCACGCAGGAAGTGGCAATTATCATTTCAAAACGAGCGAGTGGCGGCGGAGATAAGTGCTGGAAGGAGAGCCGGGGTCACCTTTTTCCTCTGATACAGACGTGCCCTCGCCTCAAATTATTCAAGGCTGACGGAGGAACAGTCGGATGCCGCTGCTTGAGAAACCTTTAAAGCGTCAATAATGAGCCCAACGTCAGACTTAAAGCACTGTTATAGAAACCATGGAGGCCTCTACAGATAAAAGCCTGTGGAAGAAAATATATTAACGGCCATAAAATATAAAAAAGGCCATTAGACTACAGTACAAGTCCACATGATTACAGATTACACTAATCCCCTTTTGTTTTTATTCTGTGCTTTTGGGTTTAAAAAGCTTTTCACACTTACAACCCAGTGACCTATTTAAGTCTAATTAACTTCTCTGACCAATCAGGAAATCCCTCTCATTAGAGCTCAACATTTTACTTCGGGTGGGAACATCCAAAAAACAAACAAAAAAAAACTGTAAATCTCAATGAAAGGTCCACTATTGCTTTATGGGAAACAAATGGCTGCCAAATAGGACAACACCTCTATCGCCTACAGGGCTGGTAATGATGCCAGGGAAGGCTGTGGACAAACTCTATAGCGTGACAGAGGATGGTTGAAGATTTATAGTGGCGTAACAAAACAATGGAAGCCTTTGTATGGTCTGCAAAACACGCTGTGTGAGCATCACAGTTCATCTGCTAATTACAACATCAAACCTAAGGCTGGCTGTCTGCAGCAAACTATTCATCTCATGACTTACAAGGCAGGTTTAGAGGAGGAGGGGGCTGCAGGATTAATCCCTGTGGTTCGACCAGCATGAGGGCCGGTTTCTTTACTCAACCTGACAAGCAGGACAATGGGATTTAAAAGCATATCAGATGACTGTATTCCAACTCCTGGTCCTTGTCATGCCAAAAAAGTTGCACACCAGCCCTCCGTTAAGTTTCCATGACTTCAACCACAAGTCTGTTCATGCAGCTCATTCCAGGTGGGAACATGACAACGTTTGGTTGAGTCATTTGACAGCTTTGGGGCCTCGGGGCAGTTGTCTGTTTATGTTTCGCATAGGTGTCGGTCTTAGTGGCATCTTCAGTGACAATAGGTGGCTCTTTTCAAGCACTATTTCATATGTTATGGGACAGGTACTAAGCTGTGAAAAAGTTTAACTTTTTCCTGTCCATGGTTTCAAACTAAACTACTATTTGCAATCAGAAAAATATTACATGAATATATAGATATACAGTTGGAATTTTTTTTTTCAAAATAAACCTGGGTCTTTATAAAAGGTAATTGCCACCTAAACCTAATCACTAGTTACACCAACACCTGCCACCAAACATTTGCCCCAACTGGCAATCAGTCATTTGAATCATCGGGTTCTAGTCTTCCCATACCAGAGAGTTTTATTGCATTGCCAGCCTGTTTAAGATAACGCCAAAGAAATCTGAAGTAAATTCAAATCAAGCCCAAAACTTTTTTTTGGGTGCATTTGTTTTTTTCCCTTTTATTTTCCAGTCATTCAGAGGAAGAGATAGTGATGTCATGCTGCATAATCCAAATAATAATAATAATGGAACTTTATTGATCTCACATTGGAGAAATTTACCTCTGCATTTAACCCATCCCCTTTGGCAGCAGTGGGCTGCCATCGCTGAGCGCCCGGGGAGCAATCAGGATCTAAAAGGATGTGTAGGGTCCTGCAGTAGAGAGTCGCAGTTAGCTTGTTTCAGGTATGACGCAGATATTTTTGATTTATGTCCAATTTTGAAGTGTGGTCTGAGCCATGTTATTCCAGGCCAAAAAATGCAAGATGGACAATCACAAACTAGCTAGGACTGTGGGGGTCCATGTGTAAGTTTGACAAGCACAAAGTTCTCCCATGAGTGTTCCTAAAAGACTTGCCGTGGCGCTGCGTGTTTCGACTTTGGCTGAAAACCAACAAACCATCGCACAGATCTACAAACTACCGTCCTGCACGCTGTGTCTGGGATAATGTCCGAGGTGTGCCAGGTGTTGTGGACGGCACTACAGCTGGAGTCTCTGGCATTAGGTACCAAACAGGAAATACGCATGGTGTAGAGCGGATGTATAGTTGCAACACACATGCACATGACCTGGTTTCTTAGTATAAACCAGGCTTTGGGCACAGAGAACCAGAGTGGCAGTTTGTGGGAGTGGGTTTCAAACTCACAACCTCAGGATTCCAAGCTCAATGCCCTTTAGGCCAGCACTCCCCCAAAGCACTTCCGGTTAAATTCACTATCTAACGGTCAGACATTCTCATTTACAGTTTTCTGGTAATTAGCAGAATTCATGGTTGCATCAGTTATTGCAAGGTTAACATGAGATTAAATGACTCAGATTTTCAAAAAAGTCCAGCTGTGTTGCCACAGTCCTCAGGATATTTTATCAGAAGGTGCAGGGGATCATCATGATGATTTTTTTTGCACTAGTTTTGGCTTTGAAAGTGTCCCATTGAGGCAGTATTTCCCCCAATCTCTCTCTCTCATTTGGGTCTTTTGTGACCTTCAGAATAAGCCATCAAGACGGTCTGGGAATGATTTTGGTGAAAAGCCACACAGTTCATCACTGTTCCAGGTTTTTCCTACTTGTTTTTTCCATTTGCGGATAATGGCTTTAACTGTGACTCCCTAATAACTAGGGCTGGGTAAAAGAAACTACAAAACAAAAAAAAAACAAAAAAACAAAAAAAAACCCCTTTGAATCAATTATTTGATTTTCCATTTGAATGGCCCAATATAAATTAAAAAAACCCTTCAATCAATCCTTCTTTTCTCCTCGATATATATGCACAAAAATCATTGCAACACAGTCAAAGGAGTGAATTTCATGCATTTATAATATGTTTTATTTACATAGCCTGCCTTGAGGTTTAAAGTTATCTAAAGCTTTAATGTTTGAATAGGTAAAGTTAAATAAAAAGTTCATGATCATTTTAACTGCAATGGGTTCAATTCATAAAATATTTTTACTAATGCACCAAGTTAGAGTTGGTTTCAATCTTTTGCAGCATTAATGCTTCAGAGAATGTCTTCCATATCCAAGTAAAGCTGGTACCGAATGATATCCTTTAAATATTTGAACCGAGTAGTGCCTTTGTTAATCAAATTGATGTGGAAAATCTGAAATAATTCTCAGTACTGACAGTGACCCGGACCTTAGAGATGATTTTGCAATTTAGGACATTTTATCTTTTCTGGGATTTCTTAAGATCGCTCCAAACTGTGTTAATCTTTGGGAACTTGATTCGACAGGGCTTGCAGAACATGGGCCTGGGTTTGAGTCAGGATATTAAACCAATAAAAGTAGTCAGTCACAAATATTTATGATTCAACAGGAGTTAAGCTTATCTTGGTATAAAATAGGTTTAATCTGCTTTTTCATTCTAATAAATAAAAAAATTTTCTTTTTTTTTCCTCTGGCTATTTTAATCTGTTATGAAATACTGTAGAGTAAATCATACTGATAAATAAGTAAAACAGATTAGGCGAGAGGCATTTCTCAGGAAACCCCCCTCCCTTTCACTGAACTTTCTCCTTATTTTTTTGTTCAGATTTCTGCAGAATCTCCATGCCTTATTGCATATCCGCCCACTCATTGTTGCGGTGTGGACCTGTTGAGGTGTGAGTCACACAATGTAGAGTTACACATCTCTGCAGGTAGAGCTCCTTCAACCAGATCCAGCTTTTGCTCTGCCAACAGGTGTCCTTGTGCAATCTCATCACACTGTGATCTGAGTTGGCCGTCAGTCCAAGGGCTTCAAGGAGATAAACGTTTACAGCAGTAAAAATGGGATGCTAAAATCTCCTTTAATGATCTTTAAGAGAGAAGCAGTTTTTTAGGAAAATTAAACTGTGGAGTTTTTCAAGCAGAACTTGGTTTGACCTTTTTTGAGTTTGCATAAGCCAAACAAAAACCAGAGTTAATAGATCTCCTGCTGCTCTTACAGCAGTTTTCACACCAACCTTTCAAACCATCAACCAGAAACATTTCACACAGTATAACACTGAATATAGTGCAAAATTATCCAAACCTTTTAAACTGCAAATCAGTTTCTGTGCTGAAATACTAAAGAAGCAGATACATGGAAAAAGAAGGCACTTTTGTTCATTAGTAGTTATTCCTGTTTATTCTGATACCTCCACATAAATGCAAGTGTACAGAGTCACCAAATTAGTCATTAGTTTAGCTGAGATCAATTTTGTTTTAGTAAATCTGCTGGAGATGAAGGTTAGCATAAAGCTATAATGTGTGCACACAACAAATTGGGTTTTCATTAAATAGCAGCAAAAAAAAAACAAAAAAAACGACAACTATGTAATGGACAGAAGGCAATCTGGTCAGATGAGATCAAACTGATCAAACAGATAAACAAACTGATCTAAACCTGAATGTTTAATGAGCCAGTTAGCAGCATCGATAATTTCCATGTTTGAATGTTTTGACATGAAGAAGTTTCTTTTAACGTCAAGTGTTGGTGAAACCAACGTGTTAATGAAGCAAACAGGTTGATGATTGCGTCGATCCCACCTCGTCAAACAAAGCATTTTGGAGTTTTTAGAATATTTTTTGATCAGTTTTAAGTGAAAGGCCAAAGTACTACATCCATTTGTAGCTGAAGCAGTGCGCTTTGTGTAAATTATATTTAAATTCATGCTTGTACATTTCTGTTGCCTCCTAAAGTGATAGAAACAGCTTCAACCTGACAAAGTTAACTATGACTGGAGCCGTTTGGCTGAAGATAAGCAGAACGTTTTTTGTTTTTTTTTCCCCCGATTCAGTGATTTTAAAATAACATTATTTAGAGCTGTAATCATGATACATGATACTGTTTGCTTAAGGTTCACATACCATCAGAACTTCATGCTGGCTCATGCCTAGTTTAGACTGAGTTTAATCATATCTTAGAATGATTTAAATCCCATTTCAGATAGCATCCATCTGGTTAAGACACTGATTAGATATGGGTATTGACTAACGTTATATCCCCATTTGTAAAAAAAAAAAAAACAAAAACAAAAACACACACACACACACAACAAACAACTTTGTACACAAAATGCATATTAGGAGGTCATGTATGTACCAGTGGCAAAAGTGTACAATAACTTGCCCAATGTTTGTTGCGGTAAAAAGATGCAGTGCAGATGCTTTTGAAAATAGCTGAATACAAGCAGGCATCCACAAATCAAAACATATAATTAAGCCCAGATCCTCTGTGGAAAATTCTAGATCTTGATGCAAATTTTGATACAAATGTGTGATCTGTCTAAAACCAAACATCTGCAAGCACATCCAAATCCAAATAAAGTAAGATTTGCTCATCAGCACATGTCAAAGGAAACCACTCCAGGCATAGGGCATTTTTTTTCTTTTATTACAAATATCCTGCTTTATCTTTTTCTCCTGGCTTTCCTTCAGAACAGCCAAAGGAGAAGAGAGGAGATGCTAAATCACTCTCTGGAGAAGAGCGTGTTACACAACATGTTTCCATCAACAGACAGCCACCTCAGCGAGGAGCTCCACTGCAGACTGTCCAATCTCAGATACAGATACGCAGCAGCGATATAAACACTTTCACTGAAAACCAACAGAGAGGGATTCTGTGTGACACGGAGCCCAGCTTCCAAATGTCAGTACTCCGTTTTATCAAGAAGACAAACAGACAATCCAATTACTCTAAAGTCTAGCATTTACTGTAGTAACTAAAGAATGACTACGGAACTAAATGCTCAACAACACAAACTGCAGATCAGTAAAAACAATAAAATCTCAATCTGAGTCATGCAAGTGAACAAATGGTAGTTAATACTACAGCAGGTAGCTAAGCTATGATTAGGGCAGCTCAGTATTTGGAAAATATCTAATTGCTATCCTTTACCTCTTAAGGAAAAGTCCGGTCAGCAAGGAATGATCAATGGATTATTATCTATACCTAAAACTAATATGTTTGCGGTGATTTAATGAATTTAGCATTAATCGGTAAAAATAATTTCCGTTGCGATAACTGAGTCTGGGAGCGACCATTTTTGCCCAAATATAGTAACACCTCACTCCTGACATCTTCCAGCAGTGACGTCACGGTGCGGTAAGCCTAGCGCCATTCTCCCCGCTTTACAAGCAAAAATCAATGGGAACTACTAGACACATCTGCAATCAACAACAATTATTGAAGATTTCCAGAGGACTTTACCATTGAAATTCACCAGAGCTATAGTTAAACTGACAATGCCCACGTGCATGGCAGTTGGATGTTGGAATACATCGGGTAAAAGTGTAAACAAAATCAGTTATTTCACCTTTCTGATTCATGATCCTCCACAGGATCATTGGATTGCCAACTTGAAGAGGGAGGATTTGCCAACGACTTCTGGCCACAGAAAAAACACGTAATATGTAGCCAACATTTGGAAGAAGAATGTTTTCAAGATGACTTGGATAATAGCGCGTTGTGACAAACACCAGAAACAGCACTGGGACTTGATCAACAGCTGATACTGCACTGTGACGTCACAAACCAGTAGGTGGCGGTAGTGTTCTTTGACAAACATGGATGCCTCCAGTAAAGCACATTCAGATGAAAATTACTCTTAATTAAAAACCCTTATCATTAATGAACTGTATGTAATACTTCTATTTTTAAAGTACTTTCAGAAGTTTGTATTCTGAATATGACCGGACTTCTCCTTTAGTTTAATGATGATTAACCCAATTTTTCTATTTTTTTTTCCCCTTTTAGCATTGCAGTAGTACCCCTCCCATTTTCTATAAGCTTTATCTTCTGACACATTATAAAAATAAACCTAATGTAGACATTAAGGAAAGTTGGAGGTAATTAACTGGCCAAAGTTGTTCGGAAATGTGATTAGTGTGAACGCATTCAATTCAAATACAATCTACTTTATCGAATGTTGCTGACCAGCAGTCATTTAAAATATGATATGGCACACGTTGACGTTCTCAATCATTATTTCCATTCATTGGTTTCATTATAAATCATAGCTAGAGCTTGTTATGCAGCTCTGGCTATAATTTGCAATGAAGTTTAGCAGCAAGTTCCAAAACTACAGTTCTGGAAATGTTTCCCATATCAAATAGCATTCTATGGGGCGGACTGAGACGAGTTGGAGAAAAGATATATGGTTAGCAGCATTGCTTTGCTTTTATTTAACACTAGAACATCCTTTTGATGCAAACAAAGTTTATAAGGGCAAGTCTGTGCTTGTAGAGCATACTGTGTGAATTATTTAGCAGAAAGCATTTTTAAACGGAAATAAAATTCTTGCCACAGATTTAGAATTTGGTTTCTAATAAAAATTCTCGACTCTGACGGAGCCCCAACTAGTTTTGATCTAAACTTCACAATATTAGCTCAGGCTATATTTTTTAGATTGTTGTCCAGTTGCAAATTAAACCTCTATCCCGCTCTGTCCCATACCATAATGCTGCAACCACTATGTTTTACTGTAGTATTGGTGGATTTAGGGTGTGCAGTATAAGGTCACCTTATTGACGTTCTTTCACTCAAGGTCAGTTTGATGTCACATTCTCTTTAGCTGCTTTGGTATACTGGTACAGACAAGCATTAGCACTGCAGGGAAGCAACTTCTGGAGTTTTCCTTCCACAGAATGGCTCTGTGGTTAATGTTAGGCTCCTGGATTAGGATTAAACCAGCATAGTTACCTCCAGGCACCTGCTATAGCATGGTTAAAACTGTTTCAAAGGTTTAGTGTGAAAGTTTGTTTGTTTTTCTGTGGGTATAAATACTTTTGCAAGACAATTTAAACATTAGCAGAAAGAAAAGCAGAGCATTTAACAGGCTCACAATTTTTTTTTTATTTCTTCCAAGTAAACGATCAATCCAACCATTCATGAGTCTAAATTCTGCATTTTCAGCAGAGTCACCTGGAACATCATCTGCATTCAGAGTCCTGCTTTGGCCCTGTACCTAAACCCCTGCAGGGGCTTCTCAACAGGGTTTGTAGGTTCATGCCGAATATGTATGGCCCAGCAACAGGTAGACAAAAGCTATGCAGCAGCACTGCAGAAAGAGGCAGCAGGCAGGGCAATGGCCAAGATTCACTGAATGCAAATGGAACCGTTAAACATTCTCACCAAGGTGCAAAGACTTAGGTGTGACTTTTCGCAAATTCCTCAGGCTGAGGCACCATCCCTGTCAAGCTTTCTCATCAAAACTCAGGTACTATATAAGATTTATTTTTTTTAAATAAAACAAAACCATGCTCTGAGTGAACGGAGGCCTTGATTTAAAGAGTTCTGAAGGAAATCTGCTTGGATAGAAGAAAGACAGCGGGGATTAAGCTGTTCTGTCCCTGGGTGTGTCTTGTACCCAGCCCAGAGAATGACCATTTTCCCACATCTTAGCTCCGTACAATTGGCTGCTCAGGGACTCTAAACAAACAAGTTCCCATCAGATTGCCATGAGTCGTCCTAATCCCTGTGGACACCATGTTTTTCAGAGTTTAAAGATGCAAAGTATCTCTCTACGACCCGGTTTACCCCCTTTAACTTTACCACAACTTCCTCACATGCTGACCATTCTTCTCTAACTGTGGGTGGAGTGTTGGGTAGGCGGGTGTTTGTTTTGAGTAGTCCAAATGTATGGGTGGGGGTCTGCATAATTCCAAAAAGAAAAAAAAAAAAAAGAAGTGTTAGGGTGGTTGGATTGATCCTTCACTTAGAAGAAATAAAAATTGAGAGTCTGTTTTTTTAACAGCATAAGCAAGGGACTATCAGAAAGAGCGGCTCCAGTGGTCGTTTACAGTCTGAACCTAACAAGGCGTATCAGCACAATGCAAACAGGACAGCCATCAGGCCTCACATCCATCATAATCAGCAGATTTTGCTCCAACAGCTCAGGATAAAAAGGAGGAAGCTGATTTCATGAGGAGACATTTGCAAAAACCAGATCCAGAGCAAAGGTGATGCTTTATCCAGGGTTACGCCGAGTTTGCTTTACAGACAACTGAAGTGATACGTGCATAACGTCAGACTCAACAAAGCAAAACAAACCTCCAAAGACATCAGGACCAGTATGAGATATAGCAAACTTTTGCTACTGCCTGAGGGGCCCATGCTTGCACGGAACGGGTTGACAAATATACCAGATGCACAAAAACCTTCGTCACCTCATAGGTTATGTAATTTAAAGCTAGCTTCATTACTTCTGCTGCTCAGGTCTGAGCTGGGAAAACACTTATGTTGATGGTTGGTAAATAAATCAAACCGACCAGCTTATAAAAGCTTTTTTCCACAGCCGCATGTGAACGCGACATTTAATGAGCCCCATGCTGCAGAATGCATTAAAAAATACAATAAACATCAAGCTAGACTTAGGAGATCAAAGAAGTGAATCATTATTCCACACATAGATAAACACAAGGATTTATTAAAAGGGCTTTTTACTTTGATTTCAGAAAATGGACAAAAACAAAACAAAATAATTTGTTTGGCAGAGAGTAATATAGGGTGGATGAAATGGATCTTAACAAGTCTGTTTAACATTAGCATCAGCCTCATTAACAAAATTATTTAAAAAGTCAACAAACATACATACAAGTAGGATTAAACTAAGGTCCTTTCCTGGAAATTAACCAGAGGATGCATCTTTGGGCTTACAGTAAAAATCTGCCAAATTACAGCACAGCTTTGCCACAATTAAACAAAAATTGCCAAAACATCCAATTCAATTCAGTTTATTTATATAGCGCCAATTCGCAACACAGCTAATGGAACTTTACAGTTCACCAGATCATACAGATTGATTCAAAGTTTTCCATCTAAGGAAAAACCAGTTTATTGCATTGACTCATTGAGTAGAAGGTAATCACTCACTAAGCATGCTTGTAGTGACAGTGGTGAGGAAAAACTCTCTTTTAGCAGGAAGAAACCTCCAGCAGAACCAAGCTCAGTGTGAGCGGCCATCTGCTGAGGCCGACTGGGGTTCAAGGAGACAGAAGCAGAGATACAAAAAGCAGCTGTAAAAGGCGACCTTGTCCAGGAAACACACAGCCATATTAAAATATTACAAAAAGTATCACTGTTGGGGATGAAGGGATTAACTGTGAAAAAAAATAGCACAAAACACCAAGAAATTACACCAAGCATAGTACGGCTTGTACAGATAAGACAGCACTGTGGAGCCAATCCTACTCATCATCACTCTAAAAACATCTGAACATTGTGAAAGTATTGCATATGCAATGCAAGGTAGCCAAGAGGTCTATTACAAATCCCAATAGGATGAGTTTTGCCAAAAAGATCATGTTGTGCTGAGGACGACTTAAAGCCTGTGATTTTAGATCATAAATTATGTGGGGAAGCAGGTGTTGAACCCTCCCATCTATTTCCAGCAAGTGCTGTCTAGTTCCAGTGGAGCCGAATGATAACAAGGCAAAACTACCAGGATAAATGTTGCTACTTTAAAGTTATCCAACAGACACGCTTCTTCTGACTGGAAGTAATAATAACATTCTGGAGAATCCCAGCAAAGATTAAGGTGATGGCACAGAGCCCTTCCAACCTCAAAGATAAACAATCAGAATACCACTAGAATCATGCAAAAAGCTTTTCAGCTATTAAAAGCTGTTAAAAATTTATTTATATAAAAATTTATGCACAATATGAATTATTATAAAACTTTATATGAATATAAATAGAAAGTATCAAATGAAATGTACAGCTGTGCAATGTTTCTATCTACACTAACCAGGGGCGGATTTAGGAGACGCACTTAATATTTCAAGTGTTCTGATGGCATTTTAGCCAATGGATTTTTATCAAAAACATAATTAATGTGAACAAATAAAGAAAAGCTGTATTAACCATACATGTAAACAGAGTTTTATGGGGCCCCCAGTAACTTGGGGCCCTAGGCAACTGCCTAGTATTGCCTAATGGTAAATTCCCCCCTGATGGGAAGATTCATGAAGCCATTTTTATAAGCTTTTGGCACTAAACAGAGCCACAGTAAAAGGCATTAGTCACCAGTAATGAAAAATGCCTAATGGTAAATACCCCCCCCCCCAACACTAATGTTTAATAATATTTTGAAAGATGCTCATCTCATCAAAAAAATAAATAAATAAATAAAATAATTTCCCATCTATTTCATCCTGAGAATATGAATAATTTAAACCAGACATGTATATATGAGCTGGAACTTTCTACAGATTCAAATTTTGAGCCAAGCAGAACTTCTGATCCTCTAGTTCTATATCCAGTTTGGAGAAAAAGAAAGAGAAATTAAATTTGTATATTTTATTAGTGGGTTTAGTTTGTGCTGCATGTACTGCAGTCCATCAGGCTTCCTCCCCACCTGCACAACCAGCACAGCTGGGCTGATCATCTAGTCTGATTACTTCTTTCATCTCATCTAGGAGCTATAATTTAGTCAGAACCAACCAGACACGGATGGAAACGCACACTGACTGAGGAGCGCAGAACAGAGTAAGGAGAATAAAAGCCCTTAAAACAGAACAGTTTGTTAGAAAAATACATCATAGATAAATAATAGGTCATAATAACTATTTGAAATGTATAATTGTGTTCTTTTTTCTGGGTTAAACTCGTTTAAAAAAGCAAATGAGCTGTAGTCTGATCTGGGTGATAAAATCAACGGTGCGGAGGCAGAGAGAGCTTACCTCTGTAGAAACAAACAGCAGCGGGTCTTTGCGTAAAAATGACAGAGAAAAACAAAAACAATCCTCAGAATGCGCTCTGATCGGACTGCGTCAGTGCCGGGGAATCGGTAATCATCCTCCCAACATGTGAAAGCAAACCTCCTTCACTACAAACTGAAGGCTGCTCCTTTTTCAAGCCTCCAAACTTAAGCTCCTCCCTCAGCACACGCTGTCTGTCCCTCACCCTGCATGGCGCAAACACTGCGACTCTGCAAGAGCGCCTGTTACTTATTACGCACGGAGGGGAGACCATGAAATCTATGGAGGCCACTGAAAAAATAAAAAAAGTTAACAAATTTTTACATTTTATTTCAGTTTAATATGGGAAAAAGTCAGAATTCTGTGAAAAATGTCAGAATTCTGAGGGAAAAAAAATCAAAAATTCTGAGATTAAAGTCAGAATTCTATGAAAAAAGTCATAATTCTGAGATTAAAGTTAGAATTCTGAAAAAAAAAAAAAAAAAAAAACACTTTTCCCATAATAAACTGAAATACAATTTCAAAAAATCAGGTGGTTATTTTTTTTTTTTTTCAGTGGCCCTAATCCTCCTCTGTAGAATCCAGCTTAAAGAAACCAATTGAAATATTCACGGTCAGTAAAAACCACAGGAGGCCAGTATTTCTAATAGAAGTTCGCTTAAAAATCAATGTCAGTTGAACTTAAGGTTCTGAAACTTTGTTCCACCACAGGTGTAACTTTCTGAAGGACTGGTGTGGACATGTCCCCCCCAGTAATTTCAATACATAGACTTTGGCTCTAAACAATATCTGGGACACATTTCTAAATTAGACTTTGCTGCTTTTGAAGGAAGATAATCACTGATGTAGCTGAAAGGGAAAACATCCATTAATCAATCATTTTCTGGATGGATTGATGGATGGATGAATGAACCAGGAACTGCACTGTAAAAATACATTTTGGCACATTTTGAACAGCATTTATAGGATAAGCTTATCTGTTTGAAAATATTTTGTTCAGTAATGATTAGGCTGTGTTCTAACATTATGTTATTTATGTATTTATTGTGAAATAACCCATTTTGAATAGAACTGAAGTAAAATTGTGATTTTGTCAACTCATTATTTATGTTATGAGGAAGAGATGAATATGTGTTAATAAAAAATCAGCCGATTTCAAAGGTACAGGTTAAATTGCTTGTTTAGACAAACAGTTAATCAGGTAAAATACCAGGAACTCAATGCATTTAGGAGTCAGACATGAGGACAGCTTGCTGAAGAATCTGAGGATGAAGACTGCACCAGCAGAATGTAAGATACCACTTGCTCTGCAGAGAGGGTGATTAGCTATAGTTTTCCTTCTCTTCAGGAACTGCATATGCCTAAAAAAGGGAACTGGAGGGAAAACCTCATTTACTCTACCCTTTTGAAACCCTGCCGACACGGTAACCGAGATAACTGTTGAGTGTAAATGGAAAATAACTGAACTGGACCGTGCCAGACACAACCAAACCATGTTAAATCTAGTACTAGTTCAACAGTAGGGCTCGGTCCATCTGTGGCTTAGTTCTCTGATAACAAAGAGCGCATGAGCAGACCGCGTCATCTCCTATTTACAGTCAGCTGACTCATTACACCGGTTTTCTTGCGTGTTCGGCTTTGTAATTCACAGATCACTTCACCTGTTCACAACACCAGCTTCTTCTCAGCCTATTAATGATAAATGGCATCAAATGAGCATGGTGTGACCAGGGATGATGCCGAGACCGAGGCTCTCATGCAATTGCATAATTCCCGCCTTGAGAGCTGTAATATCCGATGATAGGAGGTGAGGAACCATGCTAGCCTGATGTGTAAATGGTCGTAAAAACCAAGCTCGGCACGGATAGCTGATCCAAGCTTGGTCTGAACTCGACATGGGTTGGTTTCTGAGGGGTAGTGGAAATGAGGCAATAGAAACCAGTTTTTAGAAGACTCCCCCATCTGGCAGGACAAAAATTTCTTCTTACTGTCTGCAACTTGCCTCATTAACAAGGCCTAGCCCTTACCAACACTTTTCTGCTGAAAATAATACAAATATTCAAGCACGTGTAAATACTTATATTATTTTCTTTGTTGCATGTTTTTAAGATCTGCCAAGTTGCTCTTCTTCTGCCAAATGCATCACTATTTCCCCAATTCTTATAGCATTCCTACAAAACAGTACTTGCTAAAAAAGCCTTTGCTAAATCTGATTGTGGTTGTTGGTGCTAGATGGACATAGCTGAATATACTAATAAATGACAAAATGTTTATTTAACAGGTGTTTCAAACAAATCCATCCCTCCAGTTTACATAGATTTAACTTAAAAAATATACCGGTAAAAGGAAAATGCAGTGATTAGCGATTCAGTCCAAAGGAATGCCTCGTTTATGTGTTTAAGTTCAATGTTCCCTCACTCTGTAGCAGTCACTCCCAGTAAAGACCACATCTTAACTGACAGTTTTATCCTTGCTGGTAAAAAACTAAAAAATACACACTTTATCAGTAACATTTATTGCCTTCATCATAAACCAATTTAACAGGTGAGAAAAAGCTGCCAAACAGAAATAATCCCAGTGATTAGTTAGAAATAACGGATTCATTTGAATGTCTTTTTTTATATATCTGTATAATCCATGCTCAGTAATTTTTGTTTTCAAAACAATCAATAATCAATGTAAACTTTTACAGTCTTAGTTTTAACCATTGACCTCATTACATAGAAGACAAAAACTCTCCAAAAAAGGGAGAACACTAATTTTCCCAACAAAGATAGGGACAGGGTCACATTCCACAAACATTTACAAATATCTAATAGTTAAATGATCTTAAAAAGATAAAAGAAGCACAGGGAATGTTTTAAGAAGCTGTGTCTATAGAAATCACTGAAGTAGATGGTTTTAATAATTCAAAATGTCTGTTTCTAAGATGTTTATATTGGCAAGATTCTAGTCATAAAAATGTTTCAAAAAGCATTTTCTTTGCCATTGCGGCGGCCCCTAATGGACGCTTTTACTCTGGGGGTCCCTTTGGTCATCTTGGGTTTTGAGTCCCCCAGCGATTGCCTCGGGGTTCTGGGAGGGGGCGGGTCTTTGGCTCTTCACAACTACTATTGAGCATTTTTAAACTTTACATGCACTAGTGCACTCTCACAAACAACTACAGGTGCTTGGCTCCAGGTACTTAGAGATTGACTTCCATACAGAAAGCCCATATTCTGATCTTCAACTACCACAGTATACATGTCAGATTAATTAATACTACTTCTACTTCAGCGATAGTATCAAGGTGCTACTTTATTGTATCTCTTATACTATATCCGTTGTGCTGTTCTTTTTACATCTCTTTGCAGGTGATGAAGACTGAAGACGTTTTATCATTATCTCCCTTTCATCTTCTCTTACTTTCATTTTTTCTTGATGTTTTTCCTTTCCTGTTCTACTTACATTGCAGTGTCCATATAATCTGAAATACTTCCTGCATGAATTATTAAAAAAAAGCTGTTTACATGCATAAATCGAGCAGAACACTATGGCGAAAGCTGTACTGCTCCACTTGTGAAAGTAAAAGCTGTTAGGCTCTTTTTGGCATCAAGACAATTATTCTTATTGCCACATTGCCAGACAAGACACTGTAGAAAAAAAAAAAAGTACAAGCAACTTCTATACAGCAGTTTCAAGACTGCATAATAGTAATATCATAATAATTCTTCAACTTCATCAGATGAGATGAAATAGTGACAAAGTTAAAACACAAACAAACTGCCTGGTTTTAAATTGATGTATCCCGGTATCTATAATTTTATTGATGGTTTAGGGCCAGTCTGCAAAGTGCATAAATATGTCCTTTTTTAATCATCAGGATGCTATTTTTTTTTAAAAGAATAAATCAGGCGTATTGAGAAAATATAAGATTTCCTTCCAGACTGAAAGTTCTCTTCCTTTGTCCTTCTTGGCATCAGTTATCCTCTTTATTCCCAGGGATTCCTTTAAGACATCAAGCAATGACTGACAGCTGAGCGTGTCCACCACAAAGAGAATTAGGAAGGATTATGTACAAAGGCAAAGACATGGCCACATCCAAACTCAGTCATTCATGTAATCTCTTTTGCTGGTAGAAGGAATAAAAAGAACTGTGAAAGTTAAGTTGTCCAGGTCCCTTTTAATAACTTAGTGCAACATAAGTCATGGCCTTTCTGCTTTACTCAGGAAATCCAGTAATAATGATCTTATCCTGAGAAAAGACGGGCAACAAATAAAAGCTCATGTATAATACAGAAACACCTGCAGGGGAAAAGATAGTCTTCTAATTAATCTCCAGCTTTGTGCTTTCAGCAACTCAAAACAACATGGGATTTTGTCAGATATTCTGAGGAAAAATGTTGTCAACAACCAAAACCAAATACAAAATGCTTAAAGCAGTATTCTTATGGCTCAGCTTGACGATGGAGTTAAGGTACATTCTGAAAACGTTGTCACTCTCTCACAGGGTCTTGTGTGGCAGCTTTTCCGATAGAGAAGGTAGAGGAGATGTCTGTTCTCAAAGCCTATATCCGACCAATGGCAAAATAATCTACAGGAAGAGTTTAACCTTTTGAAAGCTCTTCAATACTGCTGCCTGTCTGTTCAGCACCTGCTTTGGCTTTCACAACAAGAGTCTCGATGTTACCCTGATATGCCGAGACTAAATCTGAGCTTCTCGTCCTTATCTGCTGAGATAATTCAAATGGAAACAGGGATTAACTCAGAGATGACTGGAATCCTCCAGTTTATGCTGAAAACAGAGTTTAAACATCTCAGAGTAGACACCACAACAGACCTATACCCTCTTGCATATCCTTTGACCTTTTTATTTTATTTTGTGACACTCTTACACTCTATTGTATTTGATTGTGATTTTATGTGATTGACAAACACAAACTAGACCAAATTGAAGAAGCTGTAATAATTCCATAAAAAAAACATTAAATAACTGTCGTTATTTAATAACGTCCTTTATAAGGCAGGAAATTAGTAACTACAATCTCAGTATCTTTTCTAGGAAGGCCTCAGAAGTTTATGAGAGAACATAATGGAGGGAAAGTGCTGTAGAGACCAAGGAACACAGTAGGAAGATTAGGGAAAACATTTGTAGGAGAGCTTTTAGTGTGAGGTCGATTCTTAAAGGTACAGAGGACAATCTTTTATTTCCGGGTGGATCATCTCAATAAATGGTCCTCCTAATTGTCAATCATTCTGGTAATATGTTCAGGTAAGGCCATCCTACATGCTCGTCCCGTTAGCTGTCATTCTCTGCGCATCCGCACTTTCAGGCGTATATCTGTGGTGAGCTACGTTTGTAGACAGTCATTGTAGCTCACCTTTCTGGCTTAGGTTCATAAGAGATCAAATTTCTATGAAGTGTATTAGATGAAAAGAAAGGCCTCACAAGAGG
>NW_015151117.1:122571-125689 GCF_000732505.1 Cyprinodon variegatus
AATCAGAAATACTTTAATAATCCCAGGGAGAAATTACTTTTGTTACATTACTCCATCTGTAATAGAGTGACTATAGGACCAATTTGATACAACACAATTTCATACAATATATATAATTAGTGGGTCCCCACTCCATCTCGCCATCAGTTCATCATCTGAAAATGGGTAGAGTATACATTTGAGAAGCTGGTCTTCATAATGAGGACAAAAGACAAAGTAAATCATCATCAGTTTGCAAAATAGCAAAGGGAATCAATAGACTTGTGAGACGGGTCAAAAATTCTCACTTATATGAAAACTATTGGTGGTGGAAAACATAAGCTGTACAAAAATGTGAATATACTGAAAGACTGGTAGAAGTTTCCAACTATGGAGTGTTTTTTAAAGAGGATACAAGGAAACTGGTGAGTGTTGTAGGAATGATAGTTGGAATGTAAAAAAGGAAATAATAGAAGAAGTTCACCCTCCAGTAGCACAATGACCCTGAATATACAGAGATCTATGATGAAACGGTGTTGGTGTAAGGGGGTAGGAGCCGTAAATAGATGTGCAAAGCTGGTATGTACATACGCTAAAGGTGTTATGGATGTGATTTCAAGGAAAAATGGTTTTAGAAAGTAGTTTTTCAAAGGGGCTGTTTATTCCCATTGGTTCACTTTCACTTCATAGCATTGATGTCTGACGCATATAATTTACCTAAATAAATGTTTGTGGCTCTTGTGTCACTACTGGCAAAAAGGTTCCCGGTGATCTAAAAGGTTTTAGCTTTTTTTTCATATTTTTTTGCCACTAACATTTTAAAGTATTGTAAAGGGTTTTGGTGAAGGACCATGGTTAGATATGTATAGCCTGTTGCTAAAAGGCATGTCTGAATGTGTTTGGCCCAATTTGTAATATATTATAGTTTTTGTTTTAATGTTTCCCTTATTCTAAATTTGGTTGCAGATAATATGGGTTTGACGTCACGTGTTAACCAAGGCAGCATCCAACGCCTATTGTTATTGGGGTCAAGGCCCCCCATGGAGCTTTTATTGAGGTTAAGTACCAGACAAACAACTGCAGATTTTGAGGTCTCTACTGATGTTTGGGAAGAATTTGGTAACCAAAAAAACACAAAGAAACAAAGAAGGTTGTTTAATATTTTTGCCTAAACTTTAATCTCACCAGAAACAGGGAGCAGTTGTTTATGTTTTTGAGTTTTAGGAGTTTTGCCATAAACTGTTCAATACTGTCTCTAAGGTGTTGATGAATTAGTTTATTCCTTCCATTTTTGGTAGTTCTGTTTTTGTGCTGTTTTGTCCTCCTTGTTCATTTGGATGTATTTATCAAAACTCTGTTAAAATTTTACCCTTGATTTAATAGGTTTTTCTTAGTCCAGTTATCTCCTTGTTAATTATTCCTTCTCCCTTAGTCTCAATGGTCACCTAAGTGGCTCCATATAACCCACTGGTTTACACAACTGCATAAAGTATCATTTTCACACTTCCCTCAGCATATAGGCTCCCTGTAGTCCGTGTTCTTCACCTAATCCACCTGATTCTATTACCTCTCTTGTTCCTGTTGTATCATTTATTGTTCTTTATCTGTAATCAATTTATTTTTTTGAAAACCATCAGAATGCTCATCTCACATTTCTAATGCACCTGGGTTCTACTCCAAACACGCATGATAGCAGTATGACTTTTCCTCTGGAATGTCACCCTAAAACAGCTTTGTCACAGATAGAGCTTGGTCTTCAGAAGTTTCTGTGTATTAAAACTTGTTAGCATGTGCAAAGCTAACCTATAGATCATGTGCAAATTAAATTGCATGTCAAAAAAGGAAGGTAACAACTGTTTTGCAAAATAATAGGTGTAGGATATGAAAATGTAAAAGTTTACCCCAGTGTGAAGTGTTTTATTAAACCTGAAAAATGACTGCAGGCGCAGTTTAGCATGAATATTGAAAGTCAGGTTCAAACTTGCATGCAAAAAAAGTCTGTGGTTGGCATAATGACAGACGATGGGAAGTAAGTCTGTGCACGTGTGAGGTGCTAAAGACAAAATGCAAGCGAAGAGGGGATTGTGCTTTTTCTGTGGTATCTCCCAAGCTGTGGAATTACCTTCTCTTGGGCATTTGGAGTGACAAAATCTGAGAAGTTGGCTTTGTCTTACTTTGTTTTTTTGTTTTTTTATAATTGTATCACTGCTTTTTATTTTATTACTACTTTTATATACAACTTTATTTGTTGTTTTATGATTAAACTATTTGTATCATGTGTATTGTAGTTTGATCCTGTTGGGTTTTTAAAGTGCTTTATAAATACATTTGGTATAGAAACATGTGTAATCAGAAATAACTGTAGAATGGTAGTAATAGAGAAAAATGCAGATATCACATGAAAGATACTGGACCCAATTTAACATTCAGCCCAGGGTAAAATTGGATTGTATGAAGTCTTAGCAATATATCTAGCTGAAATAATTACCTTGGTCAGACGGCTCTTGATTGGTCACATAGACGCCTATTTGTTTGTTTTCTTAAAGATTCTGCAAAAGTGTCTTTAGATCCAGTTTTATATTTTCTAAAAAGAGATCAAAACCACTCTCCAAGCGTAAGTTTAGCTCATCCTTAAGATAATCTTACTTTATTGTAGCAGCTAGTTGCTTTGTGTAGAATATTTCTATAGAGATGAAATAACATGTTGCATTTAAGACTTTTATTCACTTCCTATTGAACAGAAAAATAACAGAAACCCCCTGGTCTGATTACCAACCCTCTTAAAGAGACACAACTTCCCAAGACAGCTTCCTCACACATCCTTCCCCATAATATTCCTTAACTATATGTCAATATTAGTGAATAACCGACCCTGTATATAAACACATCTGTAAAAATCTTTTCCATAAAAATCTTTTACATTATGATATCCTAATATCATCCAATACTGGTTTACATATATGAATGCTTCTCTAATATCCGATAGATTTGAGCTGGTTTCTAGGATTTTTTTGCCTTTTATATAGCCCCCTTTTTATGAGTCCAATACCTATTCATGAGTTCCATTTATGGTTTCAGCAAATCTTATTTTTTTTTTTATTTTTTTTTTTTTTTTTTTTTTTTTTTTTTTTTTTTTTTT
>NW_015151117.1:125893-175926 GCF_000732505.1 Cyprinodon variegatus
GAGCTGGTTTCTAGGATTTTTTTGCCTTTTATATAGCCCCCTTTTTATGAGTCCAATACCTGTTCATGAGTTCCATTTATGGTTTCAGCAAATCTTATTTTTTTTTATTTATTTATTTATTTTTTTTTTTTTTTTTTTTTTTTTTAGATTTCTAAGTGAGTAAAATTGTTTATTTAGCTGGTCTAAATATTATATTTACGCCCAGACTGAAAATATTTAAACTAAGAAAAGTATTGACAGGGTTAATTGTTGTTTTTAATGCTTAATATACTATTTGTAGTCAATTCAACTATGAGTATTTAGGCATTGTTTAGGTCTATTCTTGTTAAAAATCAAATCATTTTCATTTTTCCACAAATCTGGGCTTTTCATGTTCAACAGAAACACTATGTGTAGGCTAAAACTACATGCTTTAAGTCTTCTGGTATCCCGCTAAACTTGATTTTTTTTTGTTTGTTTAGTTAAATGATCTAACACTGAAAAGAGCCAGTGCCTGCCAGGTTGTTGGTACAAGCCAGCACGACCCACTGCTTACAGGAACAGTAAAAATCACTCAGCTGCGACAGATGGCAGCTCATGTCCATATCAAAGACAAGAGAAGTGGCTTCCCCTGTTTTTATTCCTCTCTGCCATCCTTCCCTGGTGCTTCATGGCTACCTTTCTGCCTGTCTCGTGCGCACGCATGTCAGAGGACAGCCTGTCTTTATGGTGACAGGGGGGATAATTAAAAAACTGATGCAAATTATGTCATGCGCTTTAATTGGCTCTAACTTTCATGTTCGGTTATCTTGGAGTGATTTTTCTTTTCTTTTTTTTCCCTGGTCCTTGGTTGCTGTAACTAATCAAGCCCACTTCATCAGCTCTACACAGAAAACGGTCCCAGTGGAAGACTGTTGAGCAAATAAAGCATCCTTGTTTGAGCGGGTTAGATATCATGATGCAATCAAAACATTTGTTTTGTTGTCTTTTGTAGTTTTTTGCTTGCATGAATAAAAAAAAAACAACGGTTCAAGCTGGGAATTAAAAGTTTTCTGCAGATTTGTTTTCTCTTTCTGTCATCCGGAGGTCGGTAATCAGTAAAACAAAAAATGAGAGCTTGACCTGTAGCAAGGTGGACTTCTGCACACTTTTTGAAACTCTCTAATGAATGAAAGACCATGTGCTCTGGGGGAAGGGCTGGGATGTGGTGATGAGGTGAACTCTATGAGTGGTTATGAGATTAATGCAGCTAAATTTGGTTCAGTTTTCCCCTGAGAGTTGGATGGTGATGTTTGATGGTCTGTGCTGTTTAAATGAAGGCACTCATCGGCGTATTTCCTCACTGAATGTTGTGTCTTTCTTTGTGAAGATAGGAGGCTGTGGGTTATCCAGGAGGGCATAGGTGAAGGTCCTACACAGCTGCAGAGCAGGAGGAGGGAGGGCTTTGAGGGAACGCCTTAGGCAACAAGCAGGAAATGATGAGTTCAAGGCTTTTTGGTGCAGATAAACTCAGCTTCTCCACATTTTAAGGACTGCATTTTTTGCAAACATTTTCAGGTTTCTACTGTTTGCTGTCACAGGCCAGGAAATCCGATAAAAACCTTTTGGGTTCTTATTAAAGACAGGTCTGAGTATTAGAAAATGAACAGTAATCAGCTATCTGACTATTAGCTAGACTTCTTTTTTACTTCTTTTTTAAGAAACGGTAAAACAATTTCAGATCCCTGCCATTATAGCTGAAGCAGAGAAGCACTGAGATATAAGCTGCCGACCAGAATCAGAAGATATCTGATTAGTGATGAACCAAGAAACTGAAAATCCAGTCTTCTTCCAATCAATAAATGACTGTCAGATGCTAACAGGCCATGCTAACAATGCACTGTTGTGGAGGCAGAAAAATCTGTTATTCTGAGCATCAGGGAGGAGCTTAAAGTGAAGTCAGACAAAACAAAAACTTTTTAGAGATGTAAGCCCTGAACACACTGGAAAGACTGGTTGTTTCTGACTTTTTATTCTCTGATGCGTTTCGTTTCCACACTGACTGCAGTGCGTATAGAAACAGGGTGAGCAGACCCCGATCTGTGCAGATATTTTTCACTTCTGTCCCAGTGCCCTGCAATTTAAAACTATGTCCAACATTTGACTGGGTCAGATTATATATCGTATTATTAACGCTACGGCAAGCTGCATGATCTCTGTCCTCACACTGCTGCATGCCTGGTGATGCCATCGGTGTGACAGAAATCAGGAAAGTAAACAACAGAGAGCAACATGGAAGGAAGCCAGGGCGTAGTAAGTGTTCTCTATCGTCTCATTCTATTGTCCTAATCCCTCCTACCTGTGCTGCAGCATCTTTATCGAATATAAGATGAGTTATTCTGGCTTAATAAATCGGACATGACTGGTGTGTTGTGATGTCCGTACATTGCGGTCAATGGTATCCCGTAAATTAATGGGTCGGCCTGGGTCTGGTGTTCCCACTGTATTCAGATTGGAGCTGTTTGAAGGAGATTTTAACATACTGTAGCTCACTTACCGAGCCGTTTGACACAAGTCAACAAAGGTCAGTGAGCTTTTCCCACTGCAACTAAAATCAGAGTGTTTGTGGGTTTAAACATTTTTTTAGCCAGTGGAAAAGGGATATCAGTGAGCGATCTGTATTATTGATTGAAGGTTTTTTTGGTTTTATAAAGAGGGGAGAGTGATAAGTGATGCGTGTCCTGCAGCGTCGCTTGTTGTTTTGTTTTTCGAGGCCTTAAGAGGATTTTTATTTTACTTGATCCATTTTTTGTCCTTCCGTCATGGGTAAAGTATTCTTTTCATTAAAATTATATATTCAGTGCTTATGTCCCAGTCTTTCCCACCTGCTTCCGTGTAATTCAAAATGGGGTAAACCTGACTGTTTTTGTCTTGTGATTTGCAGATTTTATTTTGGATTTCCCCTCATAAAGAATGTGTTTTACTTTGCAACTAAATCTTCCTTTCAGATCCATGAAATTGCAACTAAATTGCTGCATAGTCCGACAAAAACAGACCTACGGTGTATCTCGGTTGGAGCTATGCAAATCCCCCTTGGAGAAAATCGTGTTGGGTGTCATCATCACTATTGAGTCTCAATGAGTGCTAAACGCCACATTCGCTTACGACACAACTTTTTCATGTTTTGCGAGTTCAGGGCTTTAATCTGAGAGGGAAGGTAAGGATCTAACTTTATAGAAAATACCCACAAGGACTGCTGTTAGTAACTGATCCCCCAGTTTGTGCTATTCACTTCTTATCTCTGACCGTTTATTTGTCACATAGAGACATACAAACCCTTGCTCCAACACTGCTTCCATGTTCGGTGTGAACGACTGCTCTCCCAAACACACAGAGTGACACTCCTAATGTAAACACATTAAAACATTCTGACAGAAATGGCTTGTTTAGGCTTGTGCCCACTTGCAATAGATTGATAAACTATTAAGAATTTAGACAAAACTGTTATATTAAAAAGATGCCAGAATGGTGCACATTTCTTTTATAGCTGGACAAAAGAGAGGATAAAACAACTAGTGAGCTATAATCTGACATTTTAAGGAGTAAAGCATACATTATGTGATTTTTTTTTGGTTTGGTTATAACTATAAAAAATACACCTGTGCAACAACTAAGAGGATCAAAGAAGATATAGAGGTTTTTGTTGATGCAGGGAAAGACAGCCCTAACTTTGTGCAGAATGTGTGAAATTGATTAATCCAAAAACTAGGAATATTGTTTTAAATAATTTAAGTTCTTAGAGAGAGATTAGAACAGAATAAAATCAGTATGAGCAGGTCAGAGAAAATCTGAGATTGGTGCATCTGGATCTGTAGGCAAAGTCATGTGAAAATAAGTTAAACTGAACACTTTTGAATGCTTAACATTTTTCCTTTGACAGTATATTTTGAAGTGGATGAATGACATCTGCAAGACAGTTTCAGAGGAACTTATAATAGAACGCCACTTGGGAATGGAAGCACCAGATAAACACAGGGGCCCCTTTGCACGTAATGTTCTTGGAAATACTCAACATTTAGGTCAAATGGAAAAAAAGCTATTAAGCCTTTGGATAAAATGAAGAGAAACAACAGCTGATATGCATGAAGCCTGCACAGACTGGATGGAAAACACAGATGAATTCTGTATGGAAATAAGAAAGGTTCTTCTTTAGGCTGTGATTAGAATCAAAGGTAGTTATACCCTTCCAAGGATGAATGCATTTTTCTTTCAGATTGTAGCCGAGTCAAGTTTTCAAGGCAACATTTTTTATGTTTATTCTAGCTGGCATTGATTCTGCAGCCAGTGAGGACAGCGCCAACCAGTTTGCTCATGAGGGAAGCGGTACCAACATGGTTCTGCAACAGATTTTATGTAAAAACAAGTGAACCAAAGTAATCCTTCACACCATACTGTATGAAAACCTACAAACTGTTTCAAGAAGATGATCTACAAAGAACAGCGCATGGGGTTAATATGAGCTGCTTCCTTTTAAAGGTCTTTGCGGCGGAGTGGAGACACAGCATCTGTTGTCAGATGTAATGAGGTTGAAACAGCATGAAATCAATAATCTATCTCAGTATGACCACTCATCAAACCTCCTAAGTACAGACATACCATCCAAACAGCCAATGGGAGCTGAAGACGTGCTCCACTTCCTCATTGCTCGTCGGTTTATTAGCTTTCTGTTTGGCCACAATCATAATTACTTTCCATTTATGCCCACAGAGTCCATGTCAGAGTTAAATAGCCTCCAGGAAGAGTCTTTTCATGTGCTAATCATTGATTACAAAGAAATCAACTGACATGTTTGCTTGCAGAGTTTCATGAGGGGCCCTAATGCAAATCAGGCCAGCTGAGTCTCTAAATATCTCATAAAGGGGGTCTAATAAAGGGGGTGGATGGTTGCTGGATTCATTCTAATTAATAATGAGTTTGGTGAAGAGCAAAGCAGAGCTGACTGGTTTACAGAGTAAAAAAATAAACGTGCAGATTATCAGGGGTAAAATGTATCATTTGTTTTGTGCTGTAGCAAAGCTATGGTGACAACTCATTGGTTAATCAGGTTCATTCAAATGCATCTATTGAAAAATGATGCATGGTTTACACAATTTACAAATCACAATCTACAATATGTGCTGAATATAGATTTTTGTGCCCTTAAATAAAATCCAGTGAAACATCTTTACCTACAGAAGCAACCTTATTAGTAGAACTCTGAAGTTCTCAACCTATTCGAAATAAAAATGGTGTTTCTGTTGTACGCCCTTAATTCAGAGTCAAGGCCCCATATGTTTGTCAAAGAGTGAAGAAACAACCTTACAAAGACCAAAAAGCACAGAATGGGGGTAAGGGAGGTTGTGGGGAGGTTTAAAGCAGGAAAAGGCTTGGAAACAATGTCCCAAATGTTCGGAAGAGATGATATTTTCTCATTTTATTTGATTTAAATTGGAAAAAAAAGAAAACTATATTTTGCTCAACAATAAAAATACCTTTGCCTTTTTAAAAAGAACAGCAAGCTTTTTTGTATATTTTCATCATCAGGAAACATGGCTAACTGTGGTTTTATTTTACCAAAATCAATGAGAGCTTGTCCAAGTCTGTTCTTTAATAAACATCACTGAATGTTGGTTTTCCTATTTACATGAAATATAACTAAAATAAGGGCGGATAAAGGGTGAAAGTTGAGTGCTGAACCTTAAATTTTTGAGGAGCTTCAGTAATGTGAGAAACATCCACTAAAATATCCTTTTTTTTAGCTGCAGAACTAGAAGAAAGCCGCCGTTGAAGGAAAGTCCCAGCTTGACCAGTTTGTTACAGGCAGACACAACCAAACTCTTAATTCTGAACCACAAAATGGTACCAGAGTATTGGTTACATTTACAAACATTTTTATAAAATCAATTAACCAGGAATTTATGACATTGAAAAAAGACATCAGCAACCAAGTTTGTTGGTTTTGTCTGTTTTTAAGTGATGCTTTCATCCCTTAAAACACTTAAACATACATATTTGTTGTTTAGCTTAATGTCTGTATTGGATCTCAATACCCCATACTGGTTGATCAAGGGCCCTAAAAGGGATCACAACCAACAAGTTTGTGGGTTGTGATGAGTTTTAATGATGAGGCCACAGAAAAAATCAGATAAGGCCAAACATTTCACTTAACTGGCTTCCTTACAAATCCCTATGCATGGCAGAAATCTAACCCAGCACCTGAAGAACTCATTCCCCAAATGGTGAAAAATGGTGGTAGTGTGATGATGTGGGGGTGCTTTGCTTCAGCAGGGAAAAGAAGCTAGACCTGAAAGAAAAAAACAATTCAGCGCAGCAACTAAGCCAAACTGTTAATGGATGGATTGAGCTAAATACAGCATCAGTGTGAAAACCTGAGGTTGGGGCGGAGGTTTTAATTACAATATGACAAGAACCCTAAAGATACAACCAGGTCTGAAAAGGAATGATTTATGATCCACTGTCCTCCAAGTTTTCCATTGGTTTTCTGCTGCTTACACCTAATATCAATGCAGGTTTGGGTTTCCTTTGTAGGATGTCATGGCATTCTGAGGAGGTAATAAAGTCATTTAAAAACAGGTCTGCTGGAGCAGAAAGCATCTGAAACATGATGGAGAGCAGAGCCCAAGGACCAGGACTGGCAACCACTGGTTTTATCAAAGCATTTTCACATGCTAGAATGGCTCAGTTGAAGTCCAGAAATAAATCCAAAATGAGAATCTGGGTCAAAAAAAATGCAATTTACAGATGTTTTGTAAAGAAATAATCAAAATCATCTCTAAATGACCTAGCATTGACTTAGAATGAAAGGTGTAGCAGGCGAAGGTGGTTCTAAGGGTTTGAACACAATAATACGTAAGTCCTTTTAAACTTTAATCCATAGAAAGTACTGGAAGTGATCATTTATGCTTCTAGTATGGAAATTCAATATAGAACCTTTACTAACTCAGCCTATCAAAGAAAAATGGAAAAACAGTAAAATGATTTCTATTATACTCTACATAAAGCAGAGCATAATAGAGCCACTGTGAAAAAAAAATGTTAACATTTCAACGCACAAAAGTTTCAAATTGACCAGAATGAGCTGAGGGAGAAGAACAGACGAGTGATTTCCTTTCGCCCACTTCCATTATCATCAATGTGTCATTTAGCTGTGAAAAGCTGAGGCGATAATAGAATTACTTTTCCTATTATGCTCAGTGTCATCAAGTCTCAGAAAAAGAGCCCAGTTCACATAAGAAAAAAGGAGACAACTAGAGCACAGCAAGAGCCCGAATGTCACAGAAGCACAGCTTCACGCTCCATGTACACACCCTGTTTGTTCAGTGGCATCAGGAGGGAATTAAAGGAACATAATGGGACTGTCAGGGATTTATCAGGGCCACTATATAGTCCTTTGGTTAGGGACCAAAACAGACTGCAGGAAGGAACTTCATTCCCCTGCAGTTTTTCTCTTTCCCCTTATATCTCTACACCAAGGTGACTGACATTTCACCCAACACCCAGGAAGAGACTGAAGGTTTCTATGTCATCCAGAATGAGCACCCAAATGCAAGCAAAGTCATTCCTCACCTAACACATGTGCACTCCAGCATCCTTCCCTGTCAAAGACATGTGTGAAGCCTGCAGCCTCCCTGGAAGCATCGCTCTGCCATGGCACCGTGCGCTTAGATGACCGGTATCTGGAGTAACTGAGCAGCTTCCTCTCACATCACTTCATCACTCCACGCTCTAACTCAGCTGTGCGCCTATCCTCCCAGGCTGCAGTGGCGTTGCCTCCCGGCGTTTGTCTGTGGCTGTCTGCAGGAAAAATCAGCATCCTCTCATCCTTTTTGTCTTGTTGCGAGCCACAATCACCAGCTGTCATAAAAGGAAAGAAAGAAATTATGTACTCACCGGGTGGTTTCTACCTCCCCAGCGGTGAGGATGGGAGCCAGGTGGAGACTGGAGCAGAGGCTGCAGTGGCGGAGGAATCCCCCTGGTAGTGTATGTGTAACAGTGTGTGTGAGAGGGAGCTTGGAGATGTGGCTGTGTGTGCGTAAGGGTGTGCATGTGTGCAAGGAGTCAGAGCTGATCCAGCAGATGCAGACGGGAGCAGCCAATCAAAAGAGGAGAAGGAGTGAGAGGAGTGTGTGAAAGATGGAGGGAGGGAGAATCAGCAGAGGAGGGGTCTGCTGGCATTACATCATGGACCTGAGAATGGCAGGTTTGCAGAGGGTGAGCTACGGGTGGGGGGATGTGAGCATGCATGTGTGTATTTCTGCCTGCAACACTGTATGTCCCAATGCAGCAGACCACCAGATGATTTCCCATTGCTTTCATGCTGCTTACAGAAAGGTGTCGTCACGATGCAGCATGTGCAGCGGTGCACATATAAACAAGTGACAAACTGCAAATGTCACCAAAAAAGGGAAAAGGCTATTGCCTTTTTTCACCTAAACCATATGGTATCTGTAGAAACAAGTTCTGCTGCATCTTTCACGTACAGATGCTCCCCAGATGATAGAAGACAGCCTCTCCAACATCACAAGCCCACCCAATTTCATCACATTACACACACTCTCAGCCGGCTAATGGCTCCCCTGTCATTTTGAAAACATAGTGATGGACACTCTGTTTGGGTGCCAATGACATTTCAGGTGAGTGATCTCAAACACTTTCTGTTGGCTTTCAGAAAAATTGAACACACAATAGCTGCGTTCTCAGACACAAATCACCTGTATATGCTTCCCTGAGGAGAGCAGAGAGGGAGAAGGAAGGGCTTCACAGGAAAACAATGACAGCTCGGGGTCATTCTCGCACCTCTGCTCTGTCACTACCAATCTGGAAGACGACAGAGAGAAAACAAGATAGCATGGCTGATGATAGTGAGGAAACAAGGGTAAAGGAGTCTCCAATTTCACCTCTGTTCATTAGTTTTTATAAGTTAACCATGTTCTGCCCTTCAGGATTCTGTCTTACCTATACCACCATGTCCCAAATTTACTGTGCCAGTAAATGAAATGGGTGAAGGGCGGAATAAACTGTTGACAAGGTGTGAATAACCCTAGGCTGAATGTTGAGCTTATTCTAACTAGTTAAATTGGGCTCAGGACCTATTAGAGTAAACAGAAGCAAGACTTACAAAAAGCACAGTTGGTTGTGGACCATATGACACAGAAAACCTGCTTCACAGCCTGGAGAAGAGATTTCTACAGACTTTTGGTGACGGATAAGAAATCCCAATGTTTTGGTTGTTACAAGAAAAAAAAATGTAAGGAATCACATTTTGTGTTTTAAAGAATGTTTTCATCATTGATGAAACCAGTACAGCTCAATTTTAAGGGAGGGGCTAACAGGGTCAGCTTCATTAGGTTAGAACCAATCAGATCATTAAGGATGTGACGCAAAAACTCTAGAGTAGAATTATTATTATTATTTATGGTAGAATTATTATTATTATTTTTTGGAAGCATACATAGCCTAATTAATATAGTCTATTAACATACAGCAATATGCATGGTATTGTTGTTCCATGTCAGGTACGCTGGTCATTGACCTTAACCAAGGCACCTTTCAGTAAAACTGCAGTCAGTCCCTGGACTGGCATGGCTATCATTGCCCCTACATAGTTAGGGACTCATTTCCCACTGGGATCAGCTTAATAATCATGGTAGGACGCTTCTTTGATTTTATTTATTTTGCTCAGGCTACATGTAAACCCACAGCCTGCCAAACATTGAAAGGATGATATTATTGCCATGGTTGTTGCTAGTAGAATTGTACACATTCAGTGATAAAATGTGACAGGGGACGGTATCCATCCATCCCCTGTGCATATCTGCGTTAACTGCACCAAACGCGCGGACAACCTGGGTATAAATCAGCCTTCAGAGAACAAACGCTTGAACATCATTGTGCATAAGATTGAAATATGATATGATGCAAAGGGAAGAGATTTAAGATCCTACTTTGCTGTGCAAAGCTTAAAATGAGGGGATGTTTAAGAACTTTATACATTAAAACACATTTTAGTGTATGCACATATTTTAGATGGTGCAGTTTCACTCATGCATTTCTAAATAGAATGTGTTCACCAATGGCCTTAATGACAGGGACGTTTTCTCCATTTATGCAACAAAAAACAAATTAACCAAAGGTGTTTCTGGCCTTTTTGGAAAGCTGATGTAAACTTTCAAAGCAGCCCTCAGTAACTTTTTAGTTTGAAGCTATTTAGACCAATTAGAATTGGTTTAAACACTGCACGTTAACATTTTACCATCTGATAGCTTTTCTTGCTTTTAAGGTGGACTGTTCTGGATATAAGTAACATCTTATTTATTATTACAAAACCAGACATTTTGGCCACAATATGTAGAATATAGAGATGCTGAATTAGATGTTGACTCTATATTTACCACTTCCTATTTCACAGGATGGTTTATACTAATCATACCTGCAATGAAGCATTTTTACATTTTATATTAATCCAACATTTATCACTTCCTACTTAAAAGCCACAAGGGCTACTTGTATATCAGCACATGAGATGTGACAGAGGATAATGGTCCTGTTTATTTGTATGTTTATGGTAAAGTGTTGGTGACAGCATGTACTGCAACAACCTCTCCTGCTCTGATGACTTGTTACCACTGGAGCCTCTCAGAACAAATAAAACTTACAGTGACAGCATTACTGCAGCATTACAAATTAGAAATTACGAAGAAAATGGTGAAAGCAGAGTGCAAATAAAGTGATATCAGAGAGCTTGATCAGATCTTCAGGATCTATTGGAACAGGGATTTTATTCACTGCAAAAATGATGTATAAATAAATAAAAATGGTTTAAATTAAGTGTATTTACCCTTAATTTGAGTAGGTAAATAAGATGATCTGCTAATACAATGAGTATTTTTAATCTTAAAAGAAGATAAGCAGATAATCTGCACTTGAAATTAGACAATGCAATTATTGTTTATTTTAAATGTAAATTGTCTTGTTCTGTTAGCAAAGTGTCTCACTTACCTCAAGAAAAAATGATTTTTTTTAAAGAAAAAATTACTTATTTAGATTAGCATTTTTGTAATGTTAACTTAGTGATTTTATTGAGTGTGGTGAGCAGCTAAATGAAAACATAAAGACTTCTGAAGACTGAAACACACAACGGTAGGACATTGTGATAATTTGATGAAAGCCCAAGAACAAAAAATATGTAAATTCTTAAAAAATTTTAACATTACAAAAAAACTGTTTTATCTTCCTTTTTCTGGATTCTGTGTGATAGCAGCATGGAGCAGTGAAACAGGTGCAAAATGATGAACGCCCCTGACTTTACTTTTCAAATAATGATTTTACAGTGTTACATTTACATGTATTCATGATTCATACAGTCTTCTTAGATAAAGCCAAGTATAATGAATAATCCTCAACAGTCATCCAGTCAGTTAAAAGAGTAGGGTGTGACAACCTCAGGTTATAAAGCAAACAATTCACAAAGCACCCTTCTATCTATCATTAAAAAAATAAAAGCCTAGCTTTCACGCTGCCAACATAGCAAGTAATGGCCGCCTAGCTCAACCAACAGGTTAGTCAGGGTGAGAATTAGACAGAGAAAAAGCCCAGAGACCTGTGGTGACTCTGTAGGAGCTACATAGATCCACAGTTTACGTTCAATAACGGGACAACTATTTCTTATGTACTCTAGAAATCCGACCTTTAAAAATGAGTGGGAAGGAAGAAGCACTGTTGAAAAGAAATAAAAAAGGAAGTATTGCTTGCAATTTTCCACAAGCTATTAAGGGGACACAGCAAGCATGTGGAATAAAGAATCCTGGTTGGATCAAGCCACAATATCCATATTTAGTCTATTTGCAAACAATGTTTGTGTAATTAAACATCACCCGGAATACAGCATTTATGTTGCAAAATATGGAGATGGAAGCACCATAAAGTGGGAATAATATTATAAGTTGATTGGATGATAGACAGACTTTAATAGAGAGGTGTCCTGGAAGGAAAGCCATTGCACTGCAAAAACTAAGGAAGTTCAAAAATGTCTTAAATTAAGTGTATTTACCATTAATTTGAGTAGGTTATTAGGATAATTTGCCAATGGAATAGGTATTTTTACTCTTAGAATAAGATGATTAGATAATATGTACTTGAAATAAGACAAGGCATTTGTTTTTTCTTATCTTAAATGTTAATTTTCTTTTTCCATTGGTAAAGTGTCTCACTTACCTTCACAATGAAAGAAAAAATGCACTTATTGCAAGAAAAAAAAATCACTAATTTAGATTCCAATTTTTTGCAGTGTATAAAGGTGCAAATTCTTTTGAGACTAAGGCAGAGGTTAATATTCCAGCAGAACAACATCTGTAAACATTTTAAAGAGAGTAAAAGGGCTCATTAGGATGGCCAAGTCAGTCTCTAGACTTTAATCAGACTGATAACATGTAAGTCTTGTGACTCACAGATATTCTATATCTGGTCTGACTGATTTGCAAAAAAAAAAAAAAAATAAATAAAAAATACTGGCAGACTATCACACTTTAATAACAGAAGCAGAAACATTCTAAATAGTTCTTTGAAGAACTGACTTAGGAAGGTTAAAAAACAATTTCCCACTACACTGTTTAGTTTTATCAGAAATGTAATTTAAAAAATGTATAAAATATTTATTATTTTCCTTCCACTTGACTATCATTCACCACTCTGTACTGGCTGGTCACATAAGATCCCAATAGGAAACAAATACTTCAAAATATTCAATGATTTTTTGTGAAAGTCAATCCAGTGAGATCAAGATTTGGAATAACCAAAACTAATTTACTTTTGCTTATTACAAAAAACTAATTCAGAAAATTAAAATGATGTGGGAAAGTCTCTCTAAGATCATTCTCTCTATCACGAGGGTCTTCTTGTGCTCTTAAAAAAAGTAAAGTCTTTTAGGGGAAGTTAAGCTACACAGGTTTCCCTCAACAAATAAATCCATAATAACAGGTTTTTTATTTTGAGACCAAGGAAGTCCCTCCCTCCACTCGAAGGGGTCACATTTGTAAAATATATAAATAGCTTAAACAGCCGCCTAAAGCTGTTTACGCTGCTTTACTCTCATACTGTGACCGGCATGTTATCACTAAGTCCCAATAGAGCTGCATCTCACTTGTCTTCCAAAAACAAAACCATGCCTTGTTGGGAGGGAACCGCATCTTCAGTCAACATGGTGGAAGGGTTCCCAGGCTCTGGAAATTAAGAAGCAATTAGGACGGCTGACATCAGACGGGAGGGCCAAGCTGGAGGATTGAATATAAACATAGCAGCATGGTATGTACTAATTATAAAAAGTCCCAAATGGTTTTAATAAATACTACAGATAGGTTTGCAGCCTTGTTGTTGTGTTCTTAATTAAATGTGTAATTATGGGAAATGTTTTCTGTGATTGTGGTAAATCCAAAATAGAAACATGACTTTATCCTTGAAGAACTAGCGTGTGTCAGAGCTGATGGAGTTCTTTGTTCTGGTTTATCCCTTGGTTTTTGATATTTAGTTTTTCAGTCTTTGTGTTCGTTCTCATTTAGTTGTAGTTCTGATCCTTTCACATTTATCTGGTTTTTACCCTCCGTCTGTCTGCTTTGTGTTAGTGGCTCTATGTCATTCACCAAATTAATTATTTTACCTTCACAGCTGCTTGGTCATTTAAACACATTGTTTGTTTTTTTTTGTTAATCGTTTGCTGTTTTCCCAACTGTTTATCTCTGATTCCTTCCAAGATCTTAATTTCTGTGTTTTAGCTCAGGAGTCTCACTATTTTCTTATTGATTAATGTCCATTTTCTCTGCTTTTGATTCTTCACAACTTAGATTGGAGTTCTTCAACATGGGGGTCGCAAAAGTTTTGGTTGATTAGACTTTTTTTATAGTCCCCGCTGCAATTTTTTCCACTAATTGAAATGTCTTTAGATCCACATTATCATGAATTCAACAGACTGTAGTAAACAGATAAATGGAGGCAGAAGATGTCTTTCAGTCATCAATGCACACATTCAGCGACACACAGGAGCTCTTTCAATCTGGGCACCGTTTCATTCACAACACCTGACCCATCAACCAGGAATCAGAATCAGAAATACTTTAATTACTTTTGTCACATTACTCTATATGTAATAGAGTGACTATAGGACCATTTTGATATAACACAATTTCATACAATATATATAATTAGGGGGTCCTCGCTCCATCTCGCCATCCGTTTGGGGGTCCTTGGCCTGGAAAACGTTAAAGACTCCTGATTAGATGATGGAAGTCACCTTCCACCCATCCATCCATCCTTCCATATGGATTTTAAGGGGTCATAGGGTGACATTCTGATCATTGGGATCATCTTAAACACACAGAAACATACCTGACAGAAAATCACACACACAAACTGGTCCCTCTCTATCTTTGTGGGACCTTTCCATTGATTAAGTAATTTCCCTCTGGGATTATTAAAGTATTTCTAATTCTGATTCTGATTTCCATTGACTTCCATTCATCCTGCAGCCTAACTGTTAACCTTACCCTACACCTAACCATTACGGGTTCATACTCTTTTCGGGCCGATTCTCCGGTCATGCGAGACTTTTTTTCGATCGGGCCGACTTTAAGCCTGGTTGTGCGTCCTGTGTCGTGTCATCTCCCGATCAGGAATCGTAAGGTTGGGATAAAATCAAACATATTACCTTCGTAAGGTGATATCAGAGCCACACAATGTGAGAACATGCATCATGAACTGTGAACTTTAAAACCCTGTGGATTTGTCTTACAGTTTGAGCTTTAGCTGCGTGCAACAATTGAAAATATCGTACAGTGTATGCCTGGCTTTAGTCCTAAACATCAACCCTGACCCTAAAGAGGTCATTCCCCTCATGGGGTCCAGGCAGAGAGCTCCACAAGCAGTTGGTCCCCACAATACAATATTTTTCTAGAAAAACACACTCACTGGTGTGGACTGTGACAAATTAAGTTTAAATTAGGTTCAATAAAAAATATTGTCATGCTTTTGGACAATTAAGAAAGCTGGAGTCAAGTACACAGAGTGCCTTGCAAATGCTCTTTTATTTACATGCCAGTTCTTCAATCTTCTCTGCATCATAGCTCAAGCTCAAGTTGGATAGAGAACATCTGTAAGATACATTTCTTAAGACAAGTGACAGACTGGATTGAATTAAAGTTTAAACTTTGATACACACATGAACAAAATAGAAAACCATTTATAATTTCTGTTCCACATTCAGCACTGCACTTTGTGTGGGTCTGTCATTATGAACCCTGTAAAACATTTTTGGGTTTGATGTTTGTAATAGGACGATATTTAAAAAAAAAAGTAACTGGTATGCATATTTTTTTGTAAAAACTTGTTGCAGTAATTAGCTTATTCTACAGCAGATGTTATGCTGTCAGGTTAAAATGTGGCAAACTGTTTCCTTTAAACACCATACTAAACTGGGAATAGATGCCTCTAAAGTGCTGCACAATAAGTCCATTTTTGGTCCTCTGAAAGGAGGAAAATCAGCAGATCTGTGTTTTTTTCAGTTTCTGGTAGCAGGTGCTCCCAGTGGACCCGTTGTCAAAGAAATGGGGCCTTATGTGTCTTTGCTTAGTTCCTACAACCCCTTAACACACTTCTATCTATATCCTGCAGAAGGTTGAACAACGCCACATTCAGGACCACGCTTACCCTTGACACACATTCATTCCTCAGCATTACCATCATGTTACATTCATATTTAAACATCATTTTTAGCGGGGTTGTTTTTACAGGTGATATAACATAATTAAAAATGAATAAACATAGCCATTTATTTTTATTTGGGTACTGTAAAACACTTCACACATCCATGATGTGGTAACCGTAACAACAAATGTTTTTTTCTCTTAATTTTTCTGCTTCAAATAGGAGCGTTTTCATCTTATTCACAAAAGGTGTCCGCTGGCGTCCCCCTTATCCCAATCAGCCAAGACCAGCATCCCCCTCCCTCCTTTTTTTCACAACTATGCCTGCAATGTTCGCTGTTGCTGTGGCAACCTTACGGCCAGCCAGGCATCTCTCTCGCTCGCTGCCTCTCTCACTTTCCCTCTCTGGATACACAGTGACTTCTGTCCCCCCCCCCACAAACACACCCAAAGCAGCTGATGGGGGATGCACTCATAGGTGCTGCAGAGAAAAAAGGTGTATGCATGTCCTTTTTCTTCGCTTTCTAACCCCAATGATCCACTTGCATGAGCACTGACAAGAAAATAGCTGCACTCAGACAGAGAAAGAGCCTTTTTCCAATTCATGCCGTGCTGACCTCACTCTGCATGCAGAGCAGGGGTGAAAACAGACTGCATTGAGGTTCAACTCGGAGGTTTGGTCCGAAAGAGAAAATGATGTCCAAGAGCAACAGGGCCTCTTTAAATGGAAATAGCTATGCCCTATGTTGGAGAACGGGAGCCAACTGAAATAAATTGCAAACATAGTGTAGCTCCATTCAACTGCATCGCTATTTACCTGGAGAATTGCTTCAGTTTGAAGTAGAACAAGATTTGTAGGCGAAGGAGAATAAATTTTGCTTTTCAGATTTTTTTTTCTGTATTAACAGCATTAATCCTCTCACCTTTATTGTAATTCAAATCATTTTGTTTCCAATCGACTGAATAAATCAACTTTAAAAACAATTCACAGATGTTTTCTTAGAGAACAATAACATGATTGTTGTGGTTCTCCCCTTTTGGGACTCTGAGTTTTTAGTTTTCAGTTATCAGTTATTCTGTTTTGTTAATCTTCGGTTTACTTTCCATTATATTCAAGCAGTCTTTAGTTACTCTCTGTTGCCCCCTTGTGCCTGTCTTCTTTCCCCTAGCTCCCTTCTAGTTACTTCCATCCACACCTGCTCCATATCAGTTGATTACCCCAGTCTTTGTTCTGTCTTCCATATATACTCTCGCTCTGCAGTTCTTCAGTGCTGGTTCCCTGTTGTTGTTTTGTTGCTTCCTTGCCTCTGGCTCCCCTCATCTGGCTTCCCTGATCTTTACTTGTTTTTGGTTGTCAGTATCTTTTTATTTTTGGATGTTTGCGTCAGTTTCTCTCCATTAAACCTACAAGAACTCATCTCTGCCTCACTTATCTCTGCATTTGGGTCCTCAAGCAGCCTCACCCCCCACATCGACAATGATGGAATTAAAAAAAAGTGGTTTTGATACGGTTTTATTATTAAGGGAAAAGCAAATCAGCATTGCCTTATGTGAAATAGCAAGCTAACAACTTAATGTGCTACCCTTGTGTACAGCAACTGCCACCAAAAAGGTGGTAAATGAATTTCATATCACTGTAAATAAATATGTTTCAGAATTTTTTATATTCAGCCAGATTGGAGAGTTTTCCTACATAAAGACCCACTTTTATGGAGCAGGTTTTCTAGGTTCTGAAGCAGCATACCACCACAACACTACCTCCGTTCTTTAATGTTTGTATGTTTCTCTGAAATGCTGTCTAAGTTGTATGCTTGATGTAACAAAACACATCTGCTTTTTTCCATTTTCCATTTTTCCAGAACCTTCAGGGGTCATGGGGATGTTTTCTTTGGTTGTTTTTGTTTTGTTCTTTTCTGGTTAGATTTAGTTTTTGTCTTTGAACTCTTCACAGTATCTTTTTCATTGTTGAACACTAGGATCAAGAATAGGGAGTATTTCCTCAAATACTCCCTCCCATTTTCTCCATTTTTGAATATCAGGTCTCAGTGTGGTTTTCTCCTTCCCAAAGCCTAAGAAATGACTTCATAACCCTTTCTAGACTCATAGATGTCTGTTATTTTGCTTCTCATTCATTCCCTTTTTTTCAAAACCTTTAGCCTACTTCGTGTTATCAGGTGATTGCTTAATTCTGCTTTCAAAAAGCTTCACGTTAATCGAAGATAAGTCTTAACCTTTTTACATAGTTGAACAGCATAAGTTCTCTCAATTGTATTTGTTTTAACTGTGGTTATTTCTGCCTGATATTCAATTTATTTGCTGATCTGAGTTATTTAATAAAAACACGAAAGCAAAAACAGAAGAAGTTTGTTAGGGGAATGGTAATTATTGTCAGCACTGTGTATAAAGTATGTTGTGGTACTTTGGAAAGGTTCACAGCTTATGTTTTCATGAGTAAATGCGACTGAAGTATCTCTTTGGCTGAATCCGTTACAGCTGTTGGTGTTTACAGGCAGCCAGAGCGGAGTGTTTGTGTTCAGCGAAGCTGCATGTTTAACCCAGTTATTCTTTGGCAGAGGCTACAGGGTTTTCTCGTCTTACAGCCGTTATTATTCTGTGTCAGAGCAGGTGTTTCACAAAGAAGGTGTGAGAGCAGATAACTGCTGAAATGGGAATTAATTTTATATTCCTTTTGACACACCAGTCCCCAAAGACTGACTTTCCCTTTTTTAATAAAAAAGTGTGATGCAAGTTAGAATTTCTAAATAAAAAAATATCATATTAAGCAAGATTAATGACTTCCTCAGTGTATCAGTAATGCAGATTACATTTATGTACAGACAGATAAGATTACACAGACTGGATACGGTTATAGTAAATAACATTCAAGAACTGTTCTCTGTGTCGTATGCCACGCTTACTGGAGGGCTAATGTTGTTTAAAGATATGCTTACATTTTCTTCCACTGTCTTTTTCCAACTGACACAAAATAAAAACATATCATGGTTTTAGCATCACTGATGCTGAAAAAGCCTTAAAATTAATTTTATTTTCACTGCGGTAGCTGTTGTGCTTGACAAAGCAACAACCAAGCAGATTAAATTGTTCTCAGAAATAGATTCAGATATTGAGTTAGAAGCTTTGTCTCCCTATGATTTATAAAATGTTAAAGGTATAGTGGAAGATGTTCTTTTTCCGGGTGGATCATCAAAATAAGTGGTCCTCCTAATTGTCAATCATTCTGGTGATATGTTTATGTAAGACCATCCTACGTGCTCCTTCCCATTGCAAATGGCAAATGGAAAGGAAGCTTGTATGAGTGCTGAAAACAGCAACTTTTAAACAGAGCGTGCACAAGGAGAAATGGGCTTGTGCACGCGCTCGCATGGGTTTAATAGGCGTTCCCTTTTTGGAAAGGGTACAGAGACGGAACGCCTATTACAGGGTACAGGGTTTAGAGATAAAGCGGACAGGGCGGGTCTTTTAAAAAATTTGCAGAGATCCTCCACTATACCTTTAACCCTAAATTGAATTGAGTTCTCCTATGAGAACTGGATCTGAAATTAACATACTTTGGATAGCGGATCAGAGTTTCAGAGAAAAAAACCTGCTAATAAGTAATTATTGTTTCCCTGAGGTATAGATAGGGCTCCAGAGCCCATTTCTTTTAGCCACTGGCCAAGTAAACTCTTTGAGATCCCTTCTCTGTCTTTCCAGCAACCGTAGCAAAGGGTATGGTAGCAATAAAGTAATATGGTGGTAATAAAGAAAACAACCTCTTTGGTCGACTGATTTAAGCTATAACTGCAAACAGGTATGTTGTCAATCAGTCCTACTTAGAAGCCATTAGAGGCTACGTACATGACTGCCAGCTGTTTGAGGGGATAGTGGCAAAACCTTTTTCAGTGTAAACATCTTTTCTTAACTGAAACTTTAACAGAAACTTTGTGTCTCAGTGTTTTGGTGACAAACATTCCATGATGTTTATCTAAAACCAGAGGAAGGCAGTAACTACTAACAATCACTCAGTAACATTTACTTAAGTAACTTCTAGAGATAAATGTTTGAAGTTGCTCTTCTTTAATGTACTATTTGCTCAAGTAATATTTAAAGATGCAGTGATCCAGTTTCTTCTGATCCAGTTCGATATAGCTGAGTGTAGATATCTGATACCGATCAGTTTCAACTGTTAATAGGATGAACCATGTATCTTACTGTATGAGTGAAGATTTTAGCATTGATATAAACATTTAAAAGAAAACGGAAACATTTATCTCATTTATAATTGGTAACACTAGTCATCTATTAACAAATAAGCAGAGAAAAAAGAAAGAAATAACATTTCCATGTAAAGTGCACTGGATCAGATCGCTATAATCTAATCCAATATAAATATCCGATCCAGGTATCGTTTCAGTGATCTTTAGTAATATTCTTGTAAAGGGTTTAGCTACTTTTATTTAAGTAAATTTTTTGGTTATACGAGTAACTTGAGCTTTTTCCAAGATGAGTTGAAAATGCAATAAACACCTGATATTGAAGCTGAACGTTCTTTATCCCTTCCTGACATACATGCTTACCTACCGTAGATAAGGTTTTATAGTTTTATCATTAACATTTTATATGGAAAACAGATTTCTTCTGCACAAATTTGTTTTGTAATAAAGTTATTTTTGTAATCACTCTGAAATACCAGGATTTGTTCATAACTCTCTGATTACATCATTAAAAAAATTAAATCACATGTTAGGAGCTTACAATTACTCAGAACTTGAGTAGCCATTTTAGCAAGTACTTTTTTTCTCTTAATTCACTAATTTCCTGGATGAAGAATTTCTACTTTTTGTAACTAACATTTTTGGGTCCTTGTTTTACTCATTTTTGGGTGCTGACCTCCACTTAAAACAAAGCTTAAATGTGTGGAAATGTGATGTTGACCATCAAACTTTAGACATTTTAAACATTTTTTGTCCAGAATTATTAGTTGATAATTGTTCTGCTCATACGTTGTAGCAATATTTCTTTCTCTACTTTTTGTTAAATCTAGTGTTTTCTTGTTCTTTGTACACTAGAGATGCAATTTGTCGCCTTTAAACACATTCATGATAAAACTTGTCAGAAAAACAAAAAGGCAAATGCATATTAAGATGTCCACCAGGCCATGTATGGCCTGGTGGACTTTTTTGAAATATCAGATGTTGGAGGAAAAATAAACTAGATCACTGAATTGTTAAGGGTGATGGTCTAAATCCTCATTCCAAAGCCCTAAATGTGGGAGAAAACCTGCAGGGCCAAGGAGAAGAGAAGAACAATGATTTTGGATCTAGAACAAATTTGCAAAAAAGGTTAAAGCTCCGTTTCTATGCATCTGAAACCATTTAAAATGTAACAGAGGACACTTATAGATTTGCTTTTGTCTATAATAACCTGATAGCAGTTGGATTTGCTGATTAAACTATCCAGGAGGCAGCATTGAAACCTGTTAGGAAGAGCCTTCCAGATTTCAGACAGGGTTATTTCAGTGGAAATCAATAACATAGTGTTACTATCAATAGCTTTAAGAGGAAACACCTCCACAGTCAATGCGCCAAAGTGTTTCCTCTGTCAGAGGTTACGGTAGAGAATACCAACACTGCTGAGTCTAACATTCATCTCGCTGTGAAAACAAGCAACTTTAGCAGGGAAGAATGTATCTGTGAAAGTTTCTGTCTACACAGTTGGCCTGCCTCACAGGAGATACACGTTAGACTCAAGATCACTATTATTTCCAGCTTCTTGCTCAGTTCCTCCTTAACATCAACAACACATGATGAGAACAGCACAGACGGCCTTTTCTCATGTGCCATCAGCAGGATTTCAATCAATTGCGTAGAAAACAGTTATCACTTTGCCGCCTCAGCTGAAGCTCTTCAGCTTTAATTGCCTGGTTTTGTCTTGCAGGAGCTGGTTCTCAGAGTGTAAATGTTTGGCTTTCTCTTTGGCAGAACAAAATGTTTTGTTCTTGACAAGAAACTCCTTGACTCTGGTCAAGGGCCTCTTCTAACTCATGAGAGAAAAAGAATCAGAGAAGCAGGTGCAGTCTGAAGTTTTTGCTGTGCAGATAACCTTCTCAGGGAACAAGCGTTTATTACAGAATGTTATAATTAAAGTTGTTAGGAGCTGAAGTCCACAAAGAGCTTTTATAAATAGTTGTTTTTGATTGCTTTTCAAGACTGGAGTTGTTTTGGGATGGATGTAAGGAATCTCAGAAAAGGAAGCATCTCAGCTCTAAACCTCCCAAACCAGACGTCATTTAGACGTTGGTTTCTAGGCTAAATCTGGTCGGTCTGTCATAGTCTTGATGTAATCCAGAAATAATTGTTAAAATTGGGCTGTGTCAGTGTCATACAGACTTTGTCCCTCTTTAGTCCAATTATAGAAGTTGAAAACTGGGTTTGCAACGTCTTTTCAACAATCTGAAAATTACGGCTTTTCGCCTTCCACCTTCCACTAAATGTAGGCGTCTTTTCAATCTCTTTTTAAGCAATTTTTGCTCAGTGGAAAAGCAGCATCGACCCTGTTTGGATGCAGAAAACAGGGTTTTTCTGGCTGAGACCCCATGTAACAATTACAGAACTACAGGAGAAGCTGGTTTCCACACAGCCAGATAAAACATTCAATCACAATTCCAAGAAATTCTGCATTTAAGCTATATGAACAGAATATCCTTCACTCCATCATGTCTTCCTTTGCCTGCTTCCATCAGGATGAACGATCTTTTGAAAATAACGGAGAACTTTCCAAGCTTTGATATAAGCAATGAATTGGTGCTATTTTCTTGCAAATACTTATACTGCATCCCATTTTAATTTTTCTTGCGATTTTAAATGAGTTTCCTGTAATTGATGTTCCACTCAAACACAAGTGAATAATAACTGAGCAACGAAAGAATAACAGTGATTTGCTTTCCAGAATATGTTGCGGGTTTAAATCTGAAAAGTGTGGCTTGTAATTGTGTTTGGTCATTCCAAGTCAGTACTTAAATCCAGGCACGATACGTTTCCCCCAATATTCTTTGCAAGGTGGCTGAAGATCAGTCAGGTTAGATAAACAATTCAATTCAGTTTATTTCTATAGCACCAATTCACAACACATGTCATCTCAAGGCACTTTACAGTTCACCTAGTCTGGGTGCCATTCCGAACTTAGTCCCGCCCACAAAGTTTGAGGTCGGGAAGTTCGGTCTGGCTCTGCTCCATAGTAGCGCGAGTATTATCGCCCACTGTCAGGCGATCCAATCAAATTGTCAGGGCGGGCTTTATACGATGATGGACAGATGACCAACAGTAACGTAATCAACCACGTGACCAATGCGCGCTTGGGTGACAACAATAATGGCTGCCGCTGGAGAGTTTAGGTGAGTAGATTCTGCTATTAGGTCTGTTCTAGAAGATATCGACAGCAAATTAATTTTAAAAGAGGAACAGAGAAACGCGATCAAGTCTCATCTTCTTATTATAGGCATGCAACTGCACGCTTTGATTTTTGTGGACAACAACTATGCCTCGCTTAAAGGGATAGTTCGGTATTTTTGAAATGAATCTGTATGGCATCCCCATCACCAGTGTCATGCAATCACACTGACTTACCCCTGGCAGCGTCCTGTGAGCAGAGTTCTCGTCCAGTTTTGGTCAAGCCGAAAGTAGTCCGGCAGGTTTGCTAGACCCAGCGAAATAAAACGTTTCTCTTCCCAAAACATTATGTGTTCAAAAGAGTGATATTTTTGCATCCCAAAAACGTTGTAGTGGAAAAAGTCACACGTCGTTATCACTTGGTCCTATTTTCTCTCTGTTCGTATCAGTGCGCGCCGTCATTCAGACAGCTAGGGCCTACTAACCTGACAACAGCCAGATGCATGTCTCCCTCCGCCCAGCTAGGAGCTAGGCGGAGGGAGACATGCATCTGGCATCTGGCTGTTGTTGAGCTCGCTGTCAGAGGATGAAGAGAACACATCCAGCCAGTCACAGTCAGCTCGCTACAGTTCACCAGCTCATCCAGTCAAATTTATTAAAAGTTTTCTTTCTAAGGAAAACCAGCCCTTTGCATCGACTCATTGACTTGAAGGCAATCGCTCACACTAAGCATGCTTGTAGCGACAGTGGAGAAGAAAAACTCCATTTTAACAGGAAGAAACCTCCAGCAGAACCAGGCTCAGTGTGAGCGGCCATCTGCTCAGGCCGACTGGGATTCAAGGAGAAACAAGCAGAGATAAAAAAAAGCTCCCATGTCAGAGGATGAAGAGAACACATCCAGCCAGTCACAGTCAGAGAAACAGGACTACACTAAAAAATAGGCTGATCTTGAACATAAACAAAGGTGTTGATGGCCGCACCACAGCTGATATTTCTTTCCAGGATGGTGTCACAGCCAACCAGGAACAGGCCAGATGAAGCTACTATAATGAGAAAAAGCAGAGAGAGCAGAACATTAGAGATTGAACTAACAGATTCTGCAGAATTGGAGAATAGAAATATAATGAGGTAGAATGAGGAAACAGGGGTTCCTACAGTATGTCCTCCAGCAGTCTAAGCCTATAGCAGCATAACTATAGAGATAGCTCAGGATAACCTGAGCCACTCTAACTATGAGCTTTTTTTTTTTTTTTTTTTTTTTTTAAAGGGAAGGTTTTAAGCCTACGGTACTCTAAGTAAACAGGGTGTCTGCCTCACAGACTAAAACTGGTAGCCTGATAACTAAAAGATCTGCCTCCCATTCTATTTTTAGAAATTCTAGGAACCACTACCGCTCATAAACTGCATTAAAAAGGATAAATTATTTTTAAGACTTGTTACAGATTCTGATTTTTTTTTTTTTTACTTTTAATTGGCCTTAAAATTGGTTTATGTGTTTAATTTAAACCATTCTATTTTCAAGGTTGCTGAACAGAAGGAAGGTGAACCTTTCTCCCTTTACCATCTTCACTTTTAATACTGAAGAAAAAAGCATCCTCTAAGCATAATGCCACCATCATGTTTTGATGTGGAGCGTTTCGCAAAATGTGCTGCATAAGTATTCATCCAGACAAGGTTTTGCAAACAGATCAAAGGTTCTGTCTTTCAACAATTTGCAAATCTTTCAAACAGCTTTGGAAATCAAACCAATAAACTGAATAAATCCTCCCATCTGAGCTGTGCCGTCAATACCACACAGGTAGACTAAATCCAGGCAGACATAATAAGTTATCAGGACCCAAATTGAGATAGAATAAGTTATCTTTGTCACTTTCAGTTTTATAAGCTTTTATGAAGTCAATCTGAACAGTTGGTTGTAATGTAATTTATCAAGGGGTATCGCAGTAAAGGGGTCAGAAGCTTAGAACGTAGGACCCAGAATTGAAGCAGACAGATCAGAATGTTTTAAAAGCAAGCGTTTATTAACTGCTCTGTTTATAGCGGCTTGTCCGCCTGTGCAGGGTCGCTGGATACTCTGTAGAGGTAGAAACTCAGGTTAGTGACTACGAGACTCACACGGGAAACTATACTGAGCATGTAAGTCACTAACCTGGTTTAAGCTCAGTCTGAGCCCAGAAGATGGAGTGGAAAGCGGAGGGATTGTTTCTCTGCAGTGTGTGGTAGGAGTTCTAGGAGAGAAGCCGAGCAGATCGACGAGCAGAAGCCAGCAGACGCAGAAGAATCCAGAGGGATAATCCAAAGCCAGAGTCGAAGCAGGAGCAGCTTTCAGGCCAGAAGATCAGAGATCTGGGGAGGTACAAAATGAGTTTCCAAGCCACAGAACTGAGGTCGTAAGCACTCAGAATCCACTTAACGATCTGAAAACAGATAAGGCAAACAGAGCAGATCAAGGGCAACCAAAACTCATAAGTCCAGAGGCAGAAACTAGTCAGGATCAGGTACTCAGAAAAACACAGATGCACTAGAAAACTCTCACACATGGCTGGAGTAGTATTGCACCAATGGCTGGGAACAGGCAGCTAAAATAGAAAACAGGAATCAGTGGATCTGATGAGTGACAGTGAGCAATGGGCGGAGCTAAGCAGGTGGAAGGAGAAGAATGATGGCCCATTCCAGCCATTAGTGCCAAGATCATGACAAACTGCGGATAAATAAGATTCACACTACAGTTCCTTTGTTTACCTTTCATAGGTTTAAATACTATGGCATATTTTTTTCATTTATCCAGAATGTATTATGTTTTTAATTGATCTTATAAAATCTTCTGCAAGGAACTGCATTTAAAAATCTCATCACTCAGTCACACAACTGCAAAGAATAACTCATTAAGATAGATAACCTATGAGTCCCTCCCATATATTAGACCTACATGTATGGATTTATCTGCGTGGGAAAAATGCCAACCCAGCAATATATCAACATATTTGCTTAAAGGTTTGTTTGCCAAGGTTATCTTCTGGGGATTTATCTATCAGTGTTCTTAGAGACAGTCAACTAAACTTTGAGTAAAATGCAGTGAGACTGAAATCATATTAAAATCTGCTTTATCCATTTTTTTCAGCAGACATATGGAAGACGAGCAAACTGCAGAAGGTTTGTTATTGAAGACACTCGTCGATGTCATTACCTAAACCGACTGCAAGCAAACTGTCTAGTTGATCACCTCGGTTAGAGGTCAGTTAAACAGTACATTCATCCCTGAAAATGACAGTGAGCATAGTTGCATGGTCCCCAGCCAGCCAGCCAGCCAATTAATCACCTTGGCAGGAAGCCATCCACAGGACTGATGGCATGATGGGAACATAAGGGAAATGTGGGAAAAAGCTGACGAAAGCATTCAGTGACAGCTAATATTGTCATAGACGTAAAGCTCTTTACACAGTTCAGCAGGGCTTCAGAGGGGCAGAAATCGACTGCTTTTAAATGAGGGAGTGACTGAGTGAATCAATTCAAGTGCTGATTAATTCCTCTTTGGTAAAAAGAGCAGGGAAACCTGAACCTTTTCCCTTCTGTGGACTTCCTTTACGACGAGTCCTCCTATATGACAGAAAAGATGGTAGTTCATACGCAGTGTCTTATATTTTCTGTAAATGCCTCCCTGTTTTCCTCATTTAATGCCTTGCTATTATTTCCTTATGCACTGTAACAGACTTTAAGGCATAATAGACTCCCAATTAACAAGAGGACCTGTCAAACAGTGATCCATAGAGGGTCCAACCAATGGTCTATTGTGTCTAATGGGGCTTCATGTGGATGTCCCCGATGATTTTCAGTGCAGCACCTTTAAAAAGTATTCATATGCCTTAACTTTTCCACTTATCTCTCAATACAACTTCTGAATTGAAGTTGTTTTGACATTTTTTTATGATTGAAAACATATAGTTGTACATAATAGCGAAAAAGCAAAAGAAATTGATTAATGGCTTTTTACTTTTTCATTGCAATTATTACAACAGATGCTGGTGAAGATTCTCAGTCATCCAGGTCATAGTCATTCCAAAAAAGTAAAAAAAAAAAAAAAAAACAATCTGATGGACTTTGTTACTAAGTTTGAAGACATTTAGCTTCCCATCCAGGAAGCTTTTTTAATTCAAAATGTCAGGAATAGTGTTGAGTTCGAGGCTATACATTATTTTATTCCCCTTTACAGGGGAACAAAAGGCCTTGCCTGTTCAGCCAGGCCAACAATTCCCTTTAACGACCCCCCCTATCAGAGTCATAGACAGGTATGGGGCATTGCAGACTAACAAATAAGCCAAATGATCCCCATTCCAAAGGGATGGAACCGTTCTTCTGTTTCAATTTGCATGTTTTCTACGCCAAAACAAGGCTTTGTTGGGCTACTTTATAAAGCCTTGACTCAATGCTATTTCTGACATTTTGAATTGAAAAAGCTTCCTGGATAGGAAGCGAAACATCTTCAAATTTGGAAACAATGTCCAGTGGATTGTTTAACTTTTTTTTTTTAACTCCAACAGGGTTTGACCTACAATTATATACAGCCTCTTAGTCAGAAACACTAAAAACCAACTTCCCTTCAGTCAGAGTTTAAAGCCTTTTATACATTTAGAGAAATTCTTATGCATTCATCTGAAATGTGTTGCTCGGACTCAGTTGGATGGAAAGCATCTGTGATCAACAGTTTTAAAGTCTGGATTTGAACAGTGACATGGGACTTGCTTGCAAACCCATGAAAGTCTTTTAATCTGAGTTTTTTTGTTGTGTAATGACAAAAAGTGAAAAAAATTTAAGAGCTAATTAGGCGGCTGCATTTTTTTGTTTTGTTTTTTTGTTGTATAACTGGAGAGATTACCCCACACACAAATTAGCTGGGGAGAGGAGGTTCTTTGAGATGTGGCAGAGCCATTATTAGAGCAACGGATGGCTTCCCTATGATGTCAGCCATCTTCTCTTTGATGAGGTCAGCTTCCTGGGAACAGATAATGATCACTGTTGCCGATCTAGATTACAATTAAGCTATGACGATTTATGTCAACTCTGGCATGTAGACTCTCCAACAAACGGGACAATTTCTATTCAGTAATTAAATTTTGTTCTTTCAAAATACATAAATCAAAAGCACATGGAGTTTGTGACTATAGACAATAGCATCATGTGAGGATAAAGGGAACAGGAATTTCCAGCTAGGCCTTTAAATTTGCTTGACTCTTTGAGGTTTGTTGCATTATTATTTGCTTAACACTGTTTCTTTTTATTTTTAATTACTTAACATTTACTAATAAAATGCCATAGGATTAGAAATTCCTGTAGTTTGATCTTTCAGGAAAATCTTTTTCCGTTCTGCTTCTTTTCACTGTGAGTGTGCAACACAAAGGGATGTTATTGTTAAATGTGTATTCGACATAACAAGTCGCTTTGGTAAGTGCATCTGCTCTTATTACTGCCATATAAAACGTCTCTAAACACATGAAGAAGAATGATCTTGATTTTTAAAAGCCTGCCAAGATGCTTCCAAATGTACGAATACAATTAATGTTTTAATTGAGAGTAAGGCAGCAGTTTTGTGATTATGTAAGCTTAATTATAATTAGAGGAACATAAATGCTGAATCATTTTGTTGTCTTAATGGGAAGGGGCTTTCATGTTTAATTGATCAGAATGTAGACAAAAGCAAGTTTCTACTCTGATAAAATAAACTGTTTACAATACATTGAAATAATGACTAACAATCCGAATACATCAATCCAAAATACAATAGAATTGAACTTTATTGTCATTACACCGTCACAAGTGCAAAGCAATGAAATTCACTCTCTACATTTTAACTTGTCCCCTTGGGGAGCAGTGTGGGGTTAAGGGTCTTGCTCAGGGACCCAGAATGTCAGTGCGTTGGAGGGGGGTTTGAACTCGGAACCTCTCGGACCCAAGCGCAATGCCCTAACCACTAGGCTACTCCATCATAAAACATTAACTAACTTTAAAAAAAACATGAATCCACACTTTTATGGTTAAGATACACTTTTATTTTTAAATTAATTCACAAACCATTAGACAGCAGTTAACAGTGAGGTATCAGCCCTCTTATGATTAGAAGAATTACTCGGATTTAAATGCCTGATGCTTACAAGAGCTTAGAACTTAATGGTGTAGTGAAGGATGTTCTTTTTCCGGGGGGATCATCAAAATAAGTGGTCTTCCTAATTGTCAATAATTCTGGTAATATGTTTACGTAAGGCCGTCCTACGTGCTTGTCCCTATTTTCAATTACCGATGGTTAGTCTGACATAGTGGAAAAATTGCAAACCTTTTTTTGAAAGGTAAGCTTGTATGAGCAATGCAAACAGCAACTTTTAAACAGAGCATGCACAAGTCAATTTCTCCTCCTGCAGGGTTGTGCAAGTGCATGTTATTTTTTAAAGTGGGGAGGTCTTTTCAACAGTTCGCAAAAATCCTCAACTATACGTTTAAAGTCTTAAATCATGTATGTTTGTTCTTTCTACCATGGAGTATTAGGGCCAGGCTAGAGATTCTTTTATTTTTGTTCGAGAATAAAGTCGTAATATTATTACCGTACAATAAAGTCATAAAATTACGAGAATAAAGTCATAATATTATGAGAATAAAGTTATAACATTACAAGAATAAAGGCGTGAAATTACAATAATAGAGTCATAACATTTTGAGAATTAAATCGTAATATTACGAGACTAAAGTCGTAACGTTACAAGAATAAGTTCGTAAAATTACGAGAATAAAGTTGTAACATTAAAAGAATAAGGTCGTAAAATTACGAGAATAAAGTAGTAACATTACGAGAATAAAGTCCTAGTATTACGTCTTTATTCTCACAATATTATGAGAATAAAGTCCTAATATTACAAGAATAAAGTTGTATTTTATGGCAACGCCTACAAGAAGCACTGTCTTCCCTAAAATGAGGAATGTTGAGCCTTATGTGAAGTTATAGTTTGGCCTCGGTTTCACAAATAAGGAAATCTTTTAGCACCAGCATCAAATTAAGCAGAATGTCAAAGTGGACTCAGGTTGCTGATTGGTGGAGCTGATCGGCCATCATCTGCTGGTCAGATCTTGAAACTTTCTTTCTGAAACAGGTTATGGCATGATGACTTCATTCTCGTAATATCATGACTTTATTCTCAAAATATTATGAAATTATTCTTGTAATGTTACAACTTTATTCTCGAAATAAAAAATAAAAAAATCTCTAGCCTGACCCTAATACTCCGTCATATCTTTCTGAGTTGCTACCTGTGAATAATTGTGTTAGATAGGAGGTGATACTGCATCCTGTTGACCAGAGACCTGTGAATTTCATTGAATGGAGTGTAATGGAATTGAAATTCATTGTGACAAACTGTGATTTTGACATACATCATATTGCCAACCAAACAAGTCAGTACAGCACTGAAATGTGTTAAAGGGGGTGATTAGAAACCCTTTGATTTGATGGCAACAGCTTCCTCAGGGATCCGAAGCTCAGCTTTCTTGCAAATTGGACTTCAGCTTTAGCGCTTTCGCTAAGCTTTTTAATTCTTTTTAATTCATTTCGGCACCAACACATAAACCCTCTCAACCACATGACTTATTAATTTTCCTGTAACCATATCCATCATCTAACAGAGTTTGAAATAGTCTCTTTTGATGCTTCGTGTTTGGCTTATTCCTAAAATCTTGATATTTTTCAGGTTTCATTTTCTGCATATGTATGAAGCTCTTTAGTTGTGATCACTTCAGTTGATTTTCCTGTGTTGCAGTTTTTACCATTAACTCTCAGTCCCTCCTGCCTTGCTATATTCTCTACCTATTAAATACATCATTTGAAGAGGTTAAGAGGGGGTTGATTCATTTAATACAACACTTTATCCAATCCTTGTGTTCAGTCTGTGTTTCAGCTCCACAAATGTTGTTAATAAGCTTCTCTGTTGGACACCTCACATGATGGATCATTTTAATTCTTCAAAACATTTCTTAAAAAAAACAAAAAACAGTCTATGCTCTAAAATAAACTGCAGTCTGTCATCTGAGTTTTTTAGAATGTTGTTTAGTAAACCGTCAAACCTCCATTCCCTTGGATAATGTTGACTTGTAAGGTTTCTGAGGTTCCATACTCCTACTCTTGAAAGAGAGATTAAACAGTCACTGTAAGCAAATCGTTATACAAAATGGGAAAGGGGTAAAGATGTAAGGCACTGCATGCTTATGGAATTAAATTTTTGTTCCTAAATATTGAAAAATGCTGTTAGAACGTTGAATTGCACACTAAAAACACAAAGATTAGGTAACATTTTAGGCAACAGTTTAACATTTTCCATTGGGAGTCTACAGATAGTGAAACCGCCCAATAGGAGGGTGGGAGCTGGGTTAACCGATGGGACACTTCTCCACTCCTTTTCCATTTCTGCCTGTCAAAATCCACACTCTGAGCTTAAAGGTGGAACACACATTTAATAGGACATTAAAAGACCGTGTTCCATAGAAGCTGCGGTGGATCAGATTAGTTCATATGTTCCTGACAACCAGGAACAGCCCTAAGAGAACACTTCCTCCCAACGGGACCCAGAATATTGGGTCATTTTTCTAGGAAGTGTTGGATTCAGGACTACCAGCTGTACTGGAGCACTCATCGTCGATGTTTTCTGATGAGTTCCAGAAACCAAGGTCTAATACAGTTTCTGGTTAATTCTTAAAAACTGTCATTTTTTTCTCATTATCTCAGCTTTCAAGTCTGTGAAGCTTTTTTGTTTTTCATAAAGTATTGGAAGGTTTCCCAGAATGAGTTGAAATAAGTAATCAAATGAGGGTGCTGTGTAATAAAAACTGGAGGCATGAGTCACTCTGAACATGACTTTCCTAAAAGGCAAGCAGGCAGTTCCTTCTTTTTTTCCCTTTTGCTTCTCAGCTACATTTGTGGCCAAATTGGAGCTAATGTTCTTCAGAATCAATGCAACATTCTGTTTAAATCTGTATTCATTGATCTCACTCTGCTTTTGGATATTTGACCATTTTGTCCTTGTTGTACTACAGTATCTTACTAAATACAGCTTTGCAAATGTTTTCGCCTTATGAAAACTTTTCTACCTTTTTCTACGCTTTACAACCTGAAACCTTCATGCTTTTTACTGGGATCCTCCTTGAAGCTAAAACAGCCCCTAAATTGTTAACAGAAATATATTAAGTTGAAGGTTTTTATGTCTCCACCGGGTTTACAGGTTTAGAGACGGACATCTTGTCTGCAAACCTTCCGAAGTATATTATTATCTGGACTTCGACAGGGTCAAATGTTCACATGAATTTGTTTTGATTTGAACCCTTCTATCAAATCTCAGGCTGCAGGTTTCAGGGATGTCATCCTGCTGGAAGGTGAACCTTCTGCCCAGCCTCAGGTTTTTTTGCCCCCTCTGACAGATTTCCCTGCATTTAGCTCTTTGTATCTTTCCATTCCTGCTGCTAACAGAAGAAAAGCATTCCCTCATTATGATGCTGTGCACTCAAATTATATATCACCCAAATTTTAGGATTTATGTCAATTTATTAAATAAGAAATTATTATTTACTTTATTTTTAGATGATTTTAAAACAAGCCTATAAAATAACAACATATACTTACTCAAAATTAACACTAATGATTTTATTTATTTCATATACATAAAGTTTATTTGTTTGAAATGCATAATAATCAGGTTTCTTTATGCATTTCATTCAATAAACTTTATGTATGTGAAACAGAAGGCGCTCATTAGTAGTCAGTATTCATTTAGGTGATGATTATATATATTCAAATAAGATTTATTTTATAACAAAATATGGATCATGTAAGGCTTATTTAATAGGTTTGTGTTTTAATTATATAAAAAAAAACAGTTAATTTGAATTAGTTTTGTTATAAATTTGGATACATTTTAAAATTTGTGTGGTATATTTCTGTGAGAGTGTTATTTCTCCTGCAAATATCCCGTCTCGCATGTGTTCTTATCTGACCAGTGTTCCGCTATTTGCAAAAATATGCTGCGGTTAATGATGGGATTTTGCATCTAAAGGCTAACGTTTCCCATCTTACGTGCATTGTTGCCAGGTTGGGAAGTTTCCCAATCTGGCAGTTTAGGATGACCGTCTATGGGTAATAAAATGTTTTTCTTTAGATTTATGGCCTAAGAGATAAATAGACTTTGGTTTAAATTTGGGGTTGATGTAGATGGAAAAATGCCAGGGCCTAAAATCGTTCCTGACAGTAATTTTTATGTGTTCTCATCCGACCAGTGGAAGCTTCCATGTTTTTTGATGGAAAACTTTAGCTTAACTTTCTTTTCCAGCTCCTCTATAGAAGACAGACTAGTAAAGACTATTGCTCCCTTTTCTTTTTTACTCTCCCTGCCATGCCTGTTAGCTTACTGGGCTGCCACACTCTTTCCATTTGTGAATGATGATGCTGCTGAGCTTGAATCACTCTTAGGACATCTCTCTGGTTGCATTATTGCGTTATTTATTAACGTCAGATTATATATGCATAGCATACTTTAACATACAAATGCAAATTTCATGGTCAAAGCACCATGGCGTCATGATTTTACCTTAAAAAAAAAAAAGGAAATTCCCCAGAGCTCAGCTGTTTTGTGGCAGCAATGATTTTCTGTTTCTAAATTAAACATGTTACACCCTGCCGTCCTCCAAACATTTGTTCATTTGTTGTTGTGCCTTGGATACAGAGGTAGAGTTTTGAAACTCCTCTCTGCCATCCAAAATCTGTGTTGATAAACTCATGAGAGTCTGCATGTTTGAAGTAGGGATTTAGGCTTTAAACTTTTTACAAGAATAATCTGTGCCTCAAACCAGAACCAAAGGCCAAACAAACAGAGAGATACTGTGGCTAAGCTGGTGCTGAGGGTGTATGACCTGCTCATGTCACTGTGGGCGACAGGCAGTGGGGTGTTAGCGGAAAGCTCTAAGGTCTGTTACTAAGGAAGATAAACATATCTATGCAGTCTCCCCTCACCTTTGCCTTCCAGAAAATGCTGATCCATTGGTTGCAGCAAAATGCAGTTTTGCTTGTTTGCGAAGATGCATAATTTGTGCTCATAGAGGCCGCTCCCACATCGACAATAGACAATAGAAAGCAAGAGCAGATGCAGCTTGGGCAACACAATGGGCCCTGACAACATGGAATTACAGCCTCTCCAGCTAAATCGCGGCTTTTTATTTCTGTGCTCCAGAGAATGGCAATAAAGGGTGGGACAGACTGGATAAAAGCCCCAATTCTCATACAAAATAGCATCTGGACTGATCTGTCACAACAAAATCTTCAACATAACAAAAGAAACGAACATACAGCAGAAGAATTTTAGTAGAAAGAAAAATACTGGATGTAGATGAATCAGGCTTTGAACTTTCCGATAACAGTGCAGCTCCTGAGGAGCTCACATCATGAGACCGCAAGTAGGCCTGGTGCCGAGCTCGTCCAACAGCTGTGAGGCAGGCTGCAGGTGAAAGATGAGTCAAGTCCTGCAGGGAGACATCAATCATTGATGGTCTGACGCATCAGAGAGGGGAAAAAGCAAAGAGAAACAGAAGGAGAGCCAGCAGAGAGCAGACAACAAACGCACCCTCGCACTGCTGAGTCCTGACCTTGCTGCGAGGTGTCAGAGTCATCAGCGCTCAGCCCAGCCCGACTCGGCCCGGTGCATATGAATCTGATCAGTCAGGATGGGAAACAAAGGATGTGATGCAATAAGTGAAATTACACTCCCTCTTTGTCCAGAGATGTTGGTCACGTCCTGTCTTCTACAGGCCCTTCATTCTACCCATGATCAGATCTTTGGACTCAGACAACCCCTGTTCTCCACAGCAAAAAATAAATAAATAAATATTCCATAAATGTTTCTGCTTTCAGTTTATATTAATAAGATCATGCATCATCACAGGAGGTAATGATCATCAGATACACTATTAAAAAAGAAATCCGTAGGGTGTAAATGTGATGCTTCACTATAACTTTAATTCTAATAAAACATAACATCTGTTGTTCAGTAATGCTTAAATTCTACTATTTCTATTTTTTTTAAATGTGGACGGTGTCCAGCAGAGGACAAAAATGCATCTATTGTTACGTTGGCTGAACTGTGAGTGGTTTAATCTGTTTTGCAAAAGTTAACGAGACTTATGATGGAGAATGTTTCATTGTTGGAAGAAGAATTTATGTGGCTTTACTGGCTTAGCAACACTAAGCTTCAGTAAGACTGCCCAGCAACTGTTGCTTATTAACATTGATAACAATAATAATAATTTAACTTAATGAAATTTTATTTCTGCATTTAACCCATCCCCTTGGAGAGCAGTGGGCTGCCACTGTGCAGCGCACGGGGAGCAGTGTGGGGTTAAGGGTTTTTCTCAGGAACCCAGAGTGGAGGCTGTGGGGATCGAACCGGGTACTTGCAACCTTCTCAGTGCACAAGAGCACTGCTCTAACCACAAGGCAATCACCTCCCCTTAGACCTACCCATACCATATCACTCAGATTTGGGAAACACATCCCACCCAAGTTTAGAGCATTCTCCCTTCAAGTTCCCAAAGGATTAATTAGAATAGTTCAAACACTAAATAAACATGTTCACAAATAGAGGCTCCAGTAACTGCTTTAGTATCATACAAACCTTATAAACAGATAAAACACCCAAACTTACTTCTCCATATTTGATAGTAGAGCCTGCACTACCTGCAGAATATCTCACTTGATTTTCATATTTTGGTGGCGTTCTGGTTTTAAGATGTATGAGAAAATCTTGTTCATGAGTACAAAGATCATATTATTCTGTAGTGAATGAATGAATGATACTGGTTGTGCAGATGATTTCTTTATATGTTCATATAATAGACCTTTTTTTCCCCCTTATTTAGCCAATATAGCTTTGGGAATAATGTCCCAGCTGATAGCCCTAAAGCTTTGCTTTCTCAAGAAAATAACTATGACTGTTGCCATAAAATCCTGCTTGATTCTTGTATATTAAACTTTATTGAATATTGCTTGGGGAGTAAAATTTTTACAACGGCTATACAGTATTGACACTAAAAAAAAAATCTCTATACATGTCTATCTCATTGTAGAAAATGTGAATAAAATTGTTACTCTATATTTTTAACTGTTTATTTATAATAGATGAGTAAACAAGTTAATTTGGTTAACAATTTACTTCTTTAAATAAAAGAAAAGCATTTCTGCTTCCAAATAGGCTGGTGTATTAGTGAACCAACACATACCCTGAAAGAACTTCTGCAAAACATGATCACAATCTGCCCAGTAAACACCAACTATAATCATTTTATGCAGTAAAATTGTCAGTAATGTTTGTAAAACTCCCTTAAACAGAGACTGAACATAATCTCTCCCTTGACTCTCACACCCCTTCAGCCTAACTGGTTTTTAAAGAGTGTCTTAAAGTCTCTTAAATGAAGTGCTCATCTTACATTTCAGCAAATGAAATGTAACCTTAAAGGACCTTTGAGAGAAGACTGATAACTTACCAGTGCATTCAGTAAAGTCAGAGAGTTGCAACCAACAAGGCCTTTGGGAATTTTTTTGCGGCTCTTTCATGATACACTGTAATCGGTGTGAGTGTTAAGTGACTTTGCGGCAGCAGGATGTGCTGAAGCAGGCTTCCCTTTAGATCCACAGGATGAGAGATAACCTTTGACTGGCTGGATTTAATTAGTACATAAAAGCATGTGTCAAACAACAAAACGGGAATGTTTCACAGTAATAAAAGAGCGAGAGGTGTCTGTTCAGACTTCAAACTAGAAATTCACAAACTGTTGGCTGGTTACCAGAATGACTTCAACTATGTCAGCCAGGACTGGTGAAAGATCAACTGAAAATGCAGAAATAAGCTGGTTTTTATCATTTAATGCTCCCTTCTGAACCACAACGTCATGCTGGCAACACGACTCAATATGGGTTAAAAGTTACTGTGGGAACAAAACTTAACATCAGCTCTAACGATGAGAGTCAGTCTGAATCAGAGCCACAATGTTCGCTGAAAGGACGTCTGTAAACAGAAATATTGGTTCAAAAATAATTTTATATGTGTACCATTCATTCAAGCACAGCATGCAGATAACATTTTAATTTCTTCCGTGCTATGTTTTTTTCTAATGTTTTTTTTATTGTTGAGTTTTGAGTTGTCTAAGTAGTTCTTTTTTGTTGATCTTTGGTTTATTTTCCATTTTGTGTTATATTGAAGCTGTCTTAAATTACTCTCTGTTGCCCCCTTGTGCCTGTCTCCTTTCCCTTAGCTCCCTTCTAGTTACTTCCATCCACACCTGCTCCACATCAGTTGATTACTCCAGTTTTTGTTCTGTCTCCCTTTGTTACTCGGCTCCCCATACCCCATGTGTGTTTTCTCCTGACGCCCCCTTGTTTTTTTGGTTTGATTCTTGGATTTTGTCTGTTGCCCTTTGACTACATTAAACCTAAAAGAACTAATCTCTGCCTCCCTCATCTCTGCATTCGGTTCCTCAACCAACCTCCACCCTCACATTCACAGGTATTTAATATTTCTGTTTCAATTATCTATTATACCTCTACTTCATACATTTATTTTACTAAACCCCTTGGGCTAAAGCCTATTTCCATGCAAAGGAAACAACTTGATCATCTTATCTTCAGATTAATGATTCCATGATTGGTAGTTTATGTGTTTATTTATTCCATTATTCAGGTGGTGGATCATCCAAACAGCTTTTTCTGTTGCCACAATCTTCTCTGCTTAAGACACTGTGACGGCTGACTTAGAGTCCTCCTTATTAGTCCAAACACATTTTTCACTTGAGGAGCTCTCTAACGCCTAAGGTGCTATGTTAAACATTTTTTTCTCACAAACGGAAAATCGGGATTCCAAGAATTCCAAGGATTTTTCCTTAAACGACGTCACTAAACTCTACTGTAACAACAGAACCCGAACAAAGACAGTAGAAATGTGATCGTAAGTCAGTTGTTAATATTTAATGACGAAGCCTTCAAAAATATTAAACAGGCCAGAGAAGAATTAAGGGATGGAAAACAGCAGAAGCTACAATAAATGGGGGAAATTTGCTTGGCTGGAACAGATAAGGGTAAAGAAAGCTGAGGGCTCATCCTAAACTGTCAAACTATAGCTCCTAACTCCTATCCCTTCATCTTTCATGGTGACAACAGTAAGAACTCTATCCAAGGTAGGAAAGAGGCACTGGACTGCTTTCCTGAATCCAGACAGCCTTCAGCCTCACGGACGTCATTAGTTGACGGAAATGCACATGGATGATGCTGATCAGATTGAGACTGCAGCCGTCTGTGAAAGGAATACAAGTACAAAAGTTACATAAATATAGAAAATAGCAGAAGTTCTGTATTATAAAACCAAAAACAAATGAAGGTGTCTGCATTTGCATGTGTCACACAGGGTATATGTAAAAAAAAACATATTAATTTAGCTAAACTCTGTGGTTGTTCTGTCACGCAAAGGATTGCTGTCAACCATATAACTCCATATAAGCAGATAGGAAGGTCAGAAGTTCCCTATGCTAAATTAACTATGGATAGGAAGCATGTTGCTTCCTCTTTCCAGCTCCTTCCTTACTGCAAGCACTAATGGGATATCTATTTGGAAGGAGCCAATGAGTACAGGAAGCTTGCTGATATATTTGATGGGGAAATGAACGACCAGAGGACCCCAGTGCTTCTGCTCAGCTGAAAAGAGGATCATAGAACAATGATTATTGCAAAGAGATAAACATAAGTTTATCTAGCAGGACATAAATAAGCCAACATCTAAAGGCCAACACCAAGATAAGAATGTAAAGCAATATACAAAGCTTGAAATAGAAAAACTGAAAAAAGTTATGAAATAAAAGATCATTATATCCATTTTTAGAAATCATAATAACTGTGAAGGGTCTCAAAAGGGTATTGAGCCTTAAGCAAGTGGTCAACTGGTAAGAAGCAGGGTTCCCCCCATCTGTGGTGTTCACACTGTTAAATGTTGGCTGGATGCTCACTTTTACCCGTAAAAGTGAGCTCTAAAGTGCTTTAGATGTTCTTCTGTGTTCCTTTCTTTCTTGGAGTTATCTAGTTCGGTTGCACACTGCTTGAACATTTACCAGTGTTTTTCATTTTCACCACTGGTGACTAATGCCTTTTACTGTGGCTCTATTTAGTGCCAAAAGATTATAAAAATGGCTTAATGAATCTTCCCATCAGGGGGGAATTTACCATTAGGCAATACGAATGGCTGCCTAGGGCCCCAAGCTCCTGGGGGCGCCATAAAACTCTGTTTATATGTATAGTTAGAACAACTATTCCTTATTTGTGCACATTAATAATATTTTTGATAAAAATCCTTTCACTAAAATGCCATCAGAAAGCTTACAATAGTTATTGTGTCTCAGCCGCCCCAGCCCCCCGTTCAGTGTCCACCACATTGGATCAGTCAATTTGCTGGACATGTTCAGAAAGGTCCAAACAGACAGCAGCAAACCATTTAAAAACAAGTTATGCAAAGAGCTGTGTTGCCAACATAGTGCTTTTGTCGCTATTTTAGTGACTTTTCAGACCCCTCTTGCTCTTTTATTTCAAAAAAGCGCCTAGCGCCAAACTGGTGACTTTTTTCTGCTACTGGAGACTTTGGCAACGACATATAAAAGCAGCGAACTCTGCTCTCCAGAGCAAGTAGATTGGTAACCCCGCCTCCTGCTCTCCTATCTTGTCTGCTGTCATGATTCATGCAACTATTATTTCATCCAAATGGAAAAATGGAGAACAGATAAGCAGATCATGGCTTGTCTAGAGCGCAAATAAGGACTGGGTTATTTCGTTTTTCCGTCGCCTTTTTGGAAACACAGGAAGGAGCAATCAGCTAAGTGAGCTTAATGATTGGAAGCAAATCTTTCATTCCTTTTGAGACAGTATGGAAAGTCAGCTGAGTACAAAACATAGGGAGGAAAACAACAAGAAAAGGGACAAGATCTGTATAATGGGTCTGTTTTATGTGTTGTCTTGTCAGTTCAGAAGGCCCCCTGCCTGTCTTTGTTTAGGGCTCCAATTTTTTTTAAACCCTTCCCTGCTTCCCATATTGCTAGATGTTAGTAATCTGGTTCTTGTTCACTTTCTTATATCTTTACATTGGACTTCAGATGCTTACTTTTTGTTGGTTTCAGGCACGTTGCATAAAGTAAGGCAGGTTTTACTACTTTCTCATTTAAGGCAGGTTGGTTTGGATAGACTCCTTTGCCTCAATAGTTATATTTTACAGACTCCCCTTTGCATTCACATTAGCTATTTTTAGTATGGGGTTTAATAATCAAAAACATGTCATACAAAACGAAAAATAAAAAAAAAACTGTAGGATGGCAAAAACTTTTTCACAAATGCATAGATTCATAGATGGAGTAAAGAAGAAAAGGAAGAAGGATTTTTCTGATTAGAGAGATTGGTTGCAAATGTAAATTTCTTCTGTTTCCTGTTTGATAGAGCTAATGTTTCATTATATTTGATATAGATATGTAAATGTGAATGCACTGAAAATATGAAAATAAACATCATTTATAGTTTTTAAACCATAAAAAGTGCATTTTAATTGAAAAGGACTTCTACTACAAAGTTTATGAACTCTGATGAACACGCCTCAGGTTAAACATCCTTGCTTTAAAGTTCCATCTCCCTCCTCTCGATCCTGTGCCAAACCTTCATCCTTTATGTCGTCTGAAAAGCCCACTGTGGACTCAAAGAACTGGGAAGTTTTTAAAGACCAGGGTGGACACAGATGGGGGGATTTCCCATGTTAGAGACTGTCTACATCAAAAGAAGCCTGCACCTGTGCTGTCCTCTGAGCCCAAGGCAACAAAATGCTCCCATTTCAAGGAGGACAGAGAGACTCCAAACAGGTGCATTCCTTACATCCTCCTCTTCACTATATCTAAAAGCTTTACATCTCAGCTCATGCTGGTCTTTCAGAGAATCTGTTTTTCTTTTTTTGGCAAATGCACAGATCTAATTAAACTATTCATACCCTTAGAACTGTTTTAAATTCATTTTATTGTGTAGCAATAACGAATTTTAATTAATTTCATGTGGCATATATGTGACACAGTGTATCACCCATCTCTAAAGTACAAGAGAAACAAGTGAATGCATCTCAAAATGTGGCAAGTGTGGTTAGAATTAAAATATATTTAGTACCTTTTAATCTTATTACCACCAAATAAAACCTGCAGTAGCCAGAGGCCTTCTAAAGTGAAATCAATGAATACAATCCATCTGTGTGTAACTGCATGGAGATATGAATCCAGCTGTCCTGGGAGGTTTCATAAAGGGTATTAGCAGACAGGTCGGGCAGAAAAGTAGCAAAGAAATGTTTAAGCAGGGTTACAAAACAATTTCCAAAGTTTTAAACTTCTCAATGAACTTGGATCAATTGATCAATCTCTATAGTTATGCTGCTATAGGCTTAGACTTGTGGAGGACATAGGGACCCCTACTTCATCATTCTGCTTCATTCTATCTCTATTCTCCCACTCTGCTGTTTTTTCTCATAGCATTTTCATCTGGTCTGTTCCTGTTTGGTTGTGTCACCATCCTGGAGAGAAATATTAGCTGGGCTGCTGCCATCAACAACTTTCTTTATAGATTTTGGAGATCAACCTGTTTTTCAGTGTAGTCCTGTTTCTCTTACTTTGATTAACTGGATGTGCTCTATTCATCCTCTGACATGGGAGTTGGCTCGGAGCTCGTCTGCCTGGCTGTGTGTTTCCTGGACGGTGCCACCTTTTACAGCTGCTTTTTGTATCTCTGCTTCTGTCTCCTTGAACCCCAGTCGGCCTCAGCAGATGGCCGCTCACACTGAGCCTGGTTCTGCTGGAGGTTTTTTCTTGTTAAAAGGGAGTTTTTCCTCTCCACTGTCGCTACAAGTATGCTTAGTGTGAGGGATTGCATTCGAGTCAATGAGTCGATGCAATCAACTGGTTTTCCTTACATAGAAAACTTTGAATCAATCAGACTGTATGATCTGGTGTAATAATCAGAAACGCCAACTTGCCCGAATATATTAAGAAAATTAACAAAAGTGCCTCTATAAGAAATTCATAAAAAAACACTGAGAGTGAAAGAAACACTTTTTTTTGGGTACAACATAACCTTAGAGGCATTAATGCTGATACTGGCACTTACATTCTTTAGTTTATAAACCTAAATATAATTGTTGACTAGGATTGTTAACTTTTTTAACTTTTCTATTAGCTTTTTACCTTTTTTTTCTTGACTTGTTAACTTTTCTTTCCCAACTTCATTTACAGTAGGTAATATATCATTCAAGGGGTCATCTACTTGGTCAAATGCCAAAATAAGATGTACAGCCATGAAGCAGTATCTTTGACGAATGGCGGGATTTAAATAACCTGACAACAGCCAGATGCATGTCTCGCTCCGCGGAGCTGGGCGTCAGGTTTTCTGGGTCAGGTTAGGATTTAAATCCTGTGCTTCTAGACCTCACTGAGGGACAGGGGGGATTTGTAAGGGGTATGCAAGTGATAAAAAGCAGTAACCTGCCCTATGAAGGGTTAAATAAATAGAGAAAGATACAGAGCATTCATCAAGACGCATGGAGGACATCTGTTTATTTAAATGTGGTTTGAAATTAGGAAAAAAAAGATAAAATACATGTTTAGCAGGGTAGAGATAAAAAAGTGGAAGTTAGTGGGAATGGCTTGGACAGTGAATACTTGTGTATAATTTTAATTAGTGGTTAAGTGTAAACAAAAAACAGAGATTATATTCAGAAGTTTAAAAAATGGCACAAGAAGAACTTATTTGCATTTGCTGCTTTTAAGCTAAATTGATTTTTTTTCTCTCAAATATAAACTTGCGTGAGACTCATTGAAAAAACTAAATTTTGTAGCATTCACCAAAATGAGTTCATTATGCAATTTTTAATCTATTAAATATTTCCCCCATAATCCCTATTTACTAATTAGTGTGCAATTCTGTTTAACATTAAAAGTAAAAGAGCACTTAGTTTGATATTATATATTAGTCCCGAGTGCAGCACACTTTCATTTCTTCTACATTCTGTGTGATTTAAATGCGAGAGGAGCAGGGTCCATGTAAAACAAGATAAGCTGCAAATGAAGCAACAGAAAGAAAGACCAATTAGTCCTAATAGTGTGTATGTGATGGACCATTACTTGGCATACGGTCCAGGTTACACTGACTCAGCATCTTGATTGTTTTTACATGAATAAATCTTAAGTCCAAACAAGCAGATAACAGGATCTGCCATAAAATAGATTTTAATGATGCATACAGAGATACTAAACCCATATATGTTTAAAGCTGAGCTCATCTGTTCCTCTTAAGGCTCACAGGTTTGAACTTGTACTGTTTTGCTCATAGTTCATAGGAATCATCAGATTGAGTTTTCATAAATCTTCACTGTAAGGTGTGCTGCAGGATTATGCAAGATGCAAAGATGTATGGATCTCTATATTTTCGGTTAATTTCAAGTAGCATATCTGGTCCATTGCTTGGAGAAAAAGTCTGAAATGTGAAAGCGTTTTACACATTAGACTTCAGTCCCCTGAGTCTGATCCTCAGTCAGATCGGATAGAGAACATCCAACTTCGAATATATTATGCTGCCATTTATCTTTACTATGTTTCTTGTCCCTGATGAAGATAAGCATCTCCACAGCATGATGCTGCCACCACTGTATTCCACATTAGGGATTGTTTATTTTAGGTGATGTTTTTTTTTGTCCTCAACACAATGTTTTTGCATGAAGGCCAAAAAGTCTCATTGGAACTCTGATTGCTGTCTCGTTAACATTTTCTGAAAGAGACCAATTACAAGACTTCTTCCATTACAGTTCACCCTCGAAAGCCAGATTTATCTGATTTATCACTAACAGCTTTCCTGCAAACAGATTCATTGATTTGTAAATCTCTGCAACTCCTCCATGGAGTATTAGCTGGTTCTTTTTTTATGTCCGAGTTCAATCCCATCTCTTGGAACCATGCTAACTATCAATATAGAAAGATAATAGTGACTGAAAGCAAAGAGTGGTCTGAGTCTCATACAAGTTTATTAATTACAGCTTCAATACAGCAGAAAGCTTTTTTGTAGGGTGTAAGATTCTTAGATAACGCTTACCATTTTAAAGATGAACGTGTGAAGTCCTTTCTCCACAACATGCATTGTGTCCCTGGAAAGCATTGAAACGTTGGACAGAGCTTTTGGAGAAAAGATGAGGTCATACAGTTACACCCCAACAGGAACATGAGAAAAACAACACAGGAAATAAAAAAAAAATAAAAAATGAGACAGAAGTGTTTAAGCGGCTGGAGTGAACAGCCCAAATTAAAACTCCAGCTGAGGCTCTTATATCATAATGATTGGTGTGAATCTGTGTAATGAAACGGCTGCAGCATAGATTTAGATCATTTAACAGCAAATTTCTTCTAAATGTTTACAGAGACAGACAGAGTCTCTACCAAGATTACACTAATGAGTTTATGATAACACAGAAACTGTGATCCTGAGCGTGTGAAATGACTGAAATTCTCTTTATTTTTTCCCTCACTAACTTCTTATGCAAGTCCTGTTGATGACCTCAGCGCTCGCTCTACAGCTTGGGCAAATTCAGAACAAAATTGTACTTGATTACAGAACAAGTCCCTGCCAGCTGAGGCCAATTCTTTCCCAGATGTATTTTTCCCTTTGAGAGATTGCCTGTTTCCCATTACAGTCATTGTGCAACCCATCTCTCTTCTTGAAAAACAAAAGGCAGCCATAAATTCTGAAGTCATCATACGGCTCTTCAATTTGCCTGCAGGTAATGAGCGCGATGGACTCAGAGCTTTAATGTTATGTTTTACTGATGATAGACCCGCGAGGGGAGGGGGGCTATGGATCTTTTTTTATTGGGTTTGTGACTGTTTATGGGGGTCCGTGTGAGGCAGAGAGAGAGAAGCAAACAGTGGACGGTCCTGCATGATGAAGCAGATGGTAATCACAGTCTAAACAGGCAGAGCAGAGAGAGGAGATGGTGGGCCTTGCTGTTAAATAACCACCCACACAGGTACATCTCAAAGCCTCTTTCAGAGATTACAGACTGCTGTCGTGTGGAAAATAGGCAAAGAAAAGCACCACTGCCTTATCATAGTAAACCAACAGCACTGGATCTAAACAACCACAATGTTTTCCATGCTGGGCAGTTTTTTTTTTCTCTCTGCCGACAGACGACAGAAATACATTTGCTGCAACAAAAGCTGAGAGACCCTGAGACCTCCAGCATCAAACAACTTTGTTTTGAATGTTGGTACTGTAAGCTTCCCAAACACCACAAAGTGTGTTATTCACTGCACTCTGGAGAAAAAAATAAAAGCTTTTCTTTAACCCATAAATCTGACGTGTTTAAGTCATAATTCTGCAGAGCCCTGCAAAGGTATCAACACTACATTGTACATTGATGACCATGTAATAACATGGTAATAACGTCGCAAGTTATATTGTATTTCTAGGTAGCAAGAAAACCTTCATGGAAAGTTTTTGGTATGTGCTGTGCTTCAAATTTTAGGCAGATGAGGTAAATTCAGATTTCTTCTTATTTCAGAAAGCTATTACCAGTTATCTCATTCTTTTCACCAACAGCAATAAATTTGTGTGTTATTATTTAGTAAAATGCAGTTTATTACTTGGCAATGGAAAACCAACCCTAGAAGATGGCAACCTGATCTTCTTAACTAAACTCTTATTTTTATGAAACTTGAATTCAGTTTTATAATGCTTTATTTAACTGATCAAAAGTTACAATTTACTTTGTAAATTGGTACGTGGTGGCAAATGATATGAAACCGTTATGTTAATAATAATAATAATAATAATAATAATACATTTTATTTAACAGCGCCTTTCTTGACACTCAAGGTCACTTTACAAATAATACACAAAAAAAAATAAATAAAAAGAGATGAAAATACATGTTGCAACCTAATGATAATTACACACCAAATGTGTCCATTGTCACCATAAATATATGCTGGTAATTACTTTGAAACTATATACCTTCATTTTTGGGTAATTACCAATTAAAGTTTTTCTTGTTACCAAGTAATGTAGTGTGAATTACTATGCTATTACCATATTATTACATGGTTTTTGATGTACTGTAAAAGAAAGCGTTACAGATATTTCTTCACACTGCAGCCATGTGACAATGAAGTTGGTCTTCGTCACTTTTATATTTAGCCTTCCTGGGTCGATATCTAGTAGGAACATTACATTGTGCTACTCTAAGCTTAGAAACGGAATTATTTGGTGATTCTTCTATGCATAAATGGCAGTTTTAATCAATAGGACTGTAAATATTTTAAAATCAAATTAATCTGCTTTGGTTTTAAACCAAGTCATTCTTTTCGGTTCTGTTCTTGCAGGCAACTAACCAGGTTCCCTTTCTCTGCTGCAGAGAGCATCCCTACACCATGGCGCTGCCAACAAGATGCAGCAGGAACATATTATAGATTGTCTGTTTTTTCTGGCACCCATAGCAAAACATCTTCCTCCACATTTTCTCCTGGATCTCCTACATTGCTTGAGCCAAACTGGATTTCTTGTGGTTCTTTTTGTAAGCAATTGTTTACTTCTTGCTTCCCTTTCATAAAATTCAGTTTTGATGAATGTACACTCAAAAGATGTCTTGTCAAACAGATTCCCTCAGCTGAGCTGTGAATCAGAGCTCCTCCATTTTAAAAATTATATATTTTTTTTAGAAAACATGCCGGTCTATCAAATCAACATACTGCCAAGATTGTTATTGGATGAAACCTGAGAGAGGTGGGGAATATTTTGGGAAGACATATTAATATGCAGTATTTTGCTTTGATGCAGTTTTAACAGTTTAAACACTGATTGCATGCAAATATTAAAATAGTTTGCTATCTGTAAACCAGAATTTAATTCTATTATTATGTTGACAGTCATGTGGTCTGACATTTAAATATAAAAAGAGTATTTGCAGCCATTTATTAAAAAGATCTTAACCAAATCTGATATGTATCATTTGATTGCAGAAAAGAGATATTTCTTAATTGGAAGGATTGCGCCCTCTGGTGACCGAGAAAAATCTTCAAGCTTAAGATACAAGTTTTAATCGAAATTAATCAATTGGTACAGTAAATATTTACTTAACAAAATGTCTAAAATCAACAAGTAATCAAGCAAAAGTGTGAAATTTGACTATTATTTATTATAATTCAAAATAAACCCAAACACAAAGTTAAACACAAAGAGACAATTGACCTTTCTTAAGTATAATTTTCTATATATTTTTATTCTGATAAGGCAAGGACAAAAATAGCTTAATATCTGTAGAGAAAAATAAATTTCTTAATGATCTATATCCTTAAACTGCATCACTTCACAAAGCTTTAGACCTCTGAATGAAGAATTAGTGTTTGGCTTTGGAGGAAAGAGGATCTCATAGAAAACTTTATACTTTCAGTGAACTTTCCATTTAAGGAGCCTGCAAATGATAAAGCAAAGAATAACTGAAACCAACATTCATCCCTTTATCGCTTTTTGTTTTCTTTAGGGATACATTATATAGCATATGGTTGTGTTCATGTGCTCTACAAAAGGGATTTTTCAAAAGAGAATGCTGTTTGAGTGATCTACAGTACTTATTAAATACAGATTCAATCCAGCAACAAAGTAGACACACCACATTGACCATCACTGATAGAGTAGTAAGTTTCATTATTAAATTCTAGACTAAATAAACTGATTTCTTCTTATGCAAGTTATCATGCTGGTTTAATTTTCAAATATGCAAGATAATAAATGAGTATTAGTTGCTACCCTGCCGAGTACAAATAAAATACCCAAGAGTTGTACTCAGTTAAGACTAGCACTACTTTTATTCAAATTACTCAAGTAAAAGTAAAAAAAGGTATTCTGTAGAAAGGCTACAAATAAATCATGAATTAAAAAGAACAAACTTGTGCCGAAGAAATACTTTTACTGTATCTTTTTTTCAGCTTAATCTTTGGAAACCCATTCCTTAAATTGGGACTTTTTTTTTTTTTGGACCGGGGTACCAACTTTACCTCTTTTTTTCTATTTTTGGCTGTTTTTTTACGTGTTTCTGTTAGTGTTCGATTTACTCGTAGTGGGAGATTTTAGTCAGGTATTTTTCTGGATTCTTTGTAGCGATATTTTTCAAGTATATTATTCGAGGTAAAGTAAGCCGTACATCCTCCTAAATATGTTCCTTTTTTTGTTTGTTTTTTAAGTTGTTGTAGCTGTTGATTTTGTTCCTTCCTCTATGCTGGTTTCTTTTTTGTTTCGTTTTTTTTCTAGTGCCATTTGTTGGGTTTGGTGTCGGTTTTCGCCTCATTGTGGCCTTGGTGGGCGCTTTTTTCGTTGGCGGGGGAACTTGGGGTGCCGGGGGGGGCCCCTGGCGGACTTGGGGGGACCAACGAACTTCCCCCAGGAACCCTTTTTGCCAGGCCCGGACTTCAACCCGGCACCTTTTTTGTTTTGGGGCATTGTTGTTACCACCGTTGTTAAAAAAACAAACAAACCATGAATGCAACATGATGAGATTTGTTGGCTTTACAGAGTGTTTCCTCCCTTCTGCTGCTACAACAGCTATGACCCCAAAAGATACCTACAGTTCTGCTGTAATACGAGGCCTCCAGGCATCTGGATTGTCCAATAGTCCCCCAGATGCTAGGTTGGATTTAGACACGGGTGGATTTAGGAAATTTGGGACCCTAGTAAAAAACAGGCAGGGGTCCCTCTGAATTGAGAAGACAACACACAGAACAGGCTCATTGTACAGATACAGTAATTTTAATAGAATATACATACATTATTTGTTCTAAGTTTTGTCCCTGTCTTCTTCTCCCTTTTCTTGTTGTTTTTATCTCTATGTTTTGACTTTTCATGCTGTCTCAGAAGGAATGAAATATTTTTTCCAAGAACTAAGCTCACTTAGCTGATTGCTCCTTCCTGTGTTTCCAAAAAGGTGACGGCTAAAGTAAATAACTCAGTTCTTTTTTTTTCACTGTAGAAAAGCCATGATCTGCTGATCTGTTCTCCATTTTTAATAATATAAGCGTTCTGATGGGATTTTAGCCAAAGGATTTTTATCTGATACATAATTAATGTGCACAAATAAGTAATAGTTGTATTATCCATACATGTACAAGGAGTTTTATGGGCCCCCCAGGAACTTGGGGCCCTAGGCAAGAGCCTAGTTTTGCCTAATGGTAAATCCCCCTCTGGATTTAGATTGCAAAAAGTTAAAGGTCAAGTTAAAATCCACTTGCTATACTTCTCAGAGGCAGTGTTTCAGGTGAGCGCCAAAGCTTTCTGCTAAGGGGAGGACCAGACAACAGGACACGAGCAATAAGGGGGAAAAAAAAACTCCTGTTGGATGAGGAAATTTCATACAAGAACAACCACTGGCCATGGACTTTAGGACATACCATTATTCATCAACACACGCATTCGCATATTGCTGTATAGAAGGGGTTTTTAGCAGCACAGGAGCTCCACAGGGCGCAGTACTCTCACCATTCTGTTTCACTCCTTACACCTGCCATCAGGTACAAGTCAGACTCCTGTTATCTGAAGGTTTGCTCAGATGACTGTGCAGTGGTCAGGTGTTACATACTAAGAATAGGCTCTGTATAGAGTTGGTGAAGCATGCAGGGGTTTGCTGCATGGGTAAAATAAAGAAGATCATACATTGCAATAAAAATAGGAGAAATGGAAGGAGCAGAACAACCTCAATGATCACCTGGACAGTAGATTGACTTTAGACATAGAAGCAAAGGTACAAGAAGGGAAAGAGCAGAAAGATCTACTGCAAAGAGTAGA
>NW_015151117.1:176383-180713 GCF_000732505.1 Cyprinodon variegatus
ACTATTTTGATTTTTGTTTTTTGGTTTTTTGATCACTTTGACCATGAAAAGTACAAAATTTGTTTATAGTTTTGTTTTTAAAGATTCACCTTCGCTCTGTGTGCCTGTCTGCTTCCTTCAACAGCTGTTACTGATCCCGTGATAAACTCAACTCCATTCAAGGTCATTATCCACTCCCCCAGCCTACTGGCTGTCATTGCCTCCCAGTGGTTTCTTGCGTTATTTTGACCATAAATACGCCATGTCCTGTTCTTTTAGAGAAGGTTCTGTAAGTGTTTGTTCTAATCAGAACCTCCACCTTATCAATAACTCAACGTTGCAGTTTTTCCTTTTAGAAAATTATACAAAAAGGTTTACACCTTCTTAAAAAAAAAAAAAAAGTTCAACACATCCTTTTGACCTTTTATCAAGGTTTTACTTTTTGTTCCTACAATTGCTTTGCTTGTTTTAATAAAATGTGATTACTTAATTTTTGAGCAAAAAAAGAAAGAAAAAAAAAAATACTGTTGCAGTTTTAATCAAAAGCTGACACTTTTGGCCCAAATTGCAAAAGGTTTGGACAGCAAAGCTTTGCTTTACACAGCCTCCGACCTCTCTGCCTTATACAGAATTGCTGCAAAATAGCAATAGCTTCTTCCCATAGTAGCCTTATCTGGTGTGTTCCTGTTTGGCTGTGACTATCTGTGAATATCTGTGAATAGCTGTGCTGCTTCCATCAACACCTCTGTTTATAGATGTTCGAGATCTGCCTATTTTCCAGTGTAGTCCTGTTTCTCTGACTGTGACTAACTGGATGTTCTCTCTTCATCCTCTGACATGGGAGCTGGCCCGGAGCTCGTCTGCCTAGCTGTGTGTTTCCTGGACGGCGCTGCCTTTTACTAGCCTGATAAACCAGACTAAATGTGAGATTAAATGTGTAATTTAATTCAAACCATGTCTGTGCCTATTGCCATTTTCCTTGTTGTGCTTTTTCCAGCGTCACGCAACTTTGTTGTCATGCCCTTAAATCCCCGCCTGCTTTGCATCCAGAAATTCAAAACACATCTCTGCGTTGTGATTGACCCGCCAGTTCTAGGGCCTGGGACATTGATCGAGGCTAGATCACTCGCAAGCAAAAATTATTTTGGCCGCTGGCGGGTGGGGCTAGTTTCGTAGGATAGCCTTTTACAGTTGCTTTTTTGTTTCTCTGCTTCTGTCTCCTAGAACCCCAGTCGGCCTCAGCAGAATGCCGCTCACACTGAGCCTGGTTCTGCTGGAGGTTTCTTCCTGTTTAAAGGGAGTTTTTCCTCCCCACTGTCGCTACAATCATGCTTACTGTGAGGGATTGGTGAAGAGTCAATGAGTCAATGCAATCAACTGGTTTTCCTTAGATAGAAAACTTTGAATCAATTTGACTGGATGATCTGGTGAACTGTAAAGTGCCTTGAGACGACGTGTTGAGAATATAAATAAATTGATTTAAATAATAAACTAAACTTGTCTACTTGTAAAGAGATAATTTTGATTATGTTTAAATCATGTACCTTTTTGACATAGTTTAATTTATATATTTCTATATAACTTTTAGGCTGACTTATTCAGCCTTTTGCTCATATGCATTTACTGTCTGTATGCAAGCATACTGCCATCTGGTGGATTATAATGGTATTGTAGGAGTTATACATCTAACAGAACAAGTAAAAAAAATGTTTAAATATATTAACTGAAATCGAAGTATAGATTGTATCATGGCGATGATTTTAATGTAATTGATCATATTTCGTAGATTTATTTAAAAATCACACATTATAAACGCTGTGACTTTCAGGGATGAGAAAGTAAACATTTGTTTGACTGTTTATGATTAAATCTAATGTAATGAGCTGCGGGTAGAGAGCCACATCAGGCTGTTAGCGGCGCTGACTGAGGAGGAGCTCGCTGCTTTATTCATTGGCGTCAGCCCCTTTTTTCTTCCCTCCTTCCTGCTGAGCAGCGGGGAGCTCAATGTTTGCCTCCATCTCGATGCTGAGCGCAGACACGCCGCCACCATAAACCGCTTTTGGAACCAGGTCAGTCTGTTTTGCCTCCTTTTTTCCCCCGGCTTGTTGCGGAGGCGCTCCGGAGAGGAGGAGCGGCTGGCAGCCTGGATTAGAGCCGCCGATAGGGTTCAGTTCTCCGGGCCGGAGAGGCAGCAGCAGCCGGAGGAGCAGGAAGGTTTCAACCATAACTTAGCGAATTCATACCGGACATTTAATATTTAAGCCTTTTATTAGTTTATTTCTCTCCTTTTTGCGCTTCGGGCTGCTCGGCTTCTCGGTGCGGCTTTTCTCTTCACAGCGAGCCGCAAACAGCGATGTAGGTCAGCAACTACAGGCAAAATGTCGCCTTTTTCTTTGCTTTTTTTCCCTTATACTTCACATTCTCTTCTGACACAAACAGATGGCGTCGACAGAGCAGGAGGGAGGGGGGGAACCGGAGTAGAGGGGCCCCATTAGGGCCCCTGCTCCTCATGCCGACACACCGGAGGCTGGCTGCCTCTGCTAGGCCTGTCCTCAACTAACTTTGGGTTCCTAACTTGCAGCGTTTCATTTACTTTAGTTTTCCTAAAGTTATTATTATTTTGGATTTTTTTGAACAAACCCAAACGTTCAGATGAAGCTGTTCTTCCACATTTCTGTTCATATTGGGACCCCTGGAAGATGCAGTGCAGCAGCTGACCTGCAGCAGGGCTGATTGCTGCAGCTGCATGGAGGGCAGCCTTCAAACCAGCTGTCTCCATCCCACTGCTGTGTGAGATCATTGATAGGCCACTCAGGTGGATCCTCTATTGCACTAATGAGGCCAGTTCACCTCAAAGGCAGCCCTAGCTGGGGGGGTGGAGGGTCTCAGTGCTGCTCCATGTAATAAACTGCAGCATGGAGAGGCAGTAATCACACTGCTGACCCCCTTTTGCATGCCAGGCCATGCAGGGTCTGATTAAATAATGAGGATGGTGCACTGCATGCAGCAAGCCAGCTGCAAACTGATGCAGTTCACTGGCTTGCTGTAATTAGAACCCCCCCTCCTTTTTGTAGATGTCATTTAGATGGAAATGGTCTCACCACTCAGCAGCGTGAATGGTTCATGGTAGGATACCAAGGTGTGACTTTTATCTATGTGCCTTTTAGGGCTGCAACTAACGATTAGTTTGCAAATCTTTTTATTTTTTCAATTATTTGATTAGTAATAAGATAGCAAAAGGTTCCTTAAAGAGCACTTTTTGCTAAATTAAACCAGGTGAAACTAAAACTTTTCCACTTGAGGAGTTCTGATAAAGCAGATTGACTCACGGAAAAGATTTTTATGTTTAATGCAAAATATTTACATATTTTATTTTGACAGTTTTGGTATCATTCCTGCTATAAGTGGGTTCTCTGTCAACTAAAGGCATGTTTTAGCGTCTCTACACTCCAGTTAATGATTAATCGATTACTAAATTAGTTGACAAGTATTTCAATAATCGGTTAATCATGATTAATTTGATTGTTTCAGCCCTAGTGCCTTTTTTAAAATCCTAACAATGATGAGTGGATTTTGTAGACTGAAGAAAGGACATAAACCACCTTAGAGAGTTACTGTAACACCAGCTGGGTAATGGTGACCTTGCTTGTTAGGTTGGTAACAGCCTTTCTATGTCTGTTTACCAGCAGGTCAAATACTGAAAGCTCTCGTCTTTTCTGCTCGTTTGTGAAATGCCTAAAAAAAATAAGGTCATCAACATGTTTTTTTATCTGTATGTTCAGAATTCAAGTCAATTTTGATAAATTTAAAGTAAGAAGCTGAATAAAAATGAAGCTCTTCTGCTTTGATCCAGATAATGATAATTACTAATAATAATTTTTCCGTTTGATTTAAAGCTGCTCCTCTGTCAGCAACTTTTTTGTTTTGATGTTATCTTGAGAAAAAAAAAGTCTGATGAGCAGATGAGACCCTAAAGGAAGTATAGAGATGTTTTTATTCCTTGTCATTTTAACAGTGAACTGAATTAACACTTTGATGGTTCAGAGGTCAACACTCGGCTGTGTTATGATGTTTATATCGACACTTTAACTCTGGGTTGCTGTAACTACGTATCCTAAAACTACGAGGTTCTCCTGCAGCGCTGCCTTCTGAGCTGAACGCGTTTCATCGAAAGGATTTCAGTCGCTAACTTGCTGCCGCTCGACCCCGCAGCACCATGCTTCCTTATGACTGTCTTTATTTTCCAATTCTTGTGTTTTAGCTGATGGATGAAAATTAGGGGTGGGTATTGCCAAAGACGTCACGATTCGATTCGAATCACGATTCACAGGCCACGATGCGATTCTATCAC
>NW_015151117.1:180932-183365 GCF_000732505.1 Cyprinodon variegatus
GTCAAGAATCGATGCAGTAGATCACGAAAATTAGAATCACGATGCATCATCATGACGATTATTTTGCACACCCCTAATGAAAATGATCCGTCTCCTGGACGATGTGCTGTTCGTTAAGGATTCCCAGATTATGACAGAACGGCTCTCAAAACGATCACCAAGCATGGTTGTCATTTGGACCCTGATCCATTTTCATGCTTTATGTTTCTATTTTTAAACGCACATTTTTTGTTATTTACTTTATTTTCGATGATAAAAAACTGAAATTCCCCAGGTTTGGATCAATAACATGTTATTACACTGCTGCTGCTGCTGCTGGTGCTCAATCTGTATTCTGCTCAGAGAATCCTAAACCATTCACTCATGGATTATAGTCAGCAAAAGAGTGCTGCTCAGGGCCCAGTGGATCTTTAAAGAAAAGCATGCAGCAAATCTGAAGGATTCCTATGATTGACAACACTTAAGATAATGGAAAATCATTAAAAAAGTCTACTTTATCCCTCTAGTATTTTTTTCTTTTTTTGGGATGTTGGAATAAAGCTTGACAATGTTCAGAAAAGCTGCTGATGGTGTCAGCAGTATAGTGCATGGCTGTGCTGCAGGCAGGCTTAAAAAACTAAAAATAAAAAAAAACCGCTGGTGTTTCTCAAAGCACAAAGGCCTAATGTGTGCTGCCTGCAGGATACAGTCATGCTGAACAATATCCAGCATGCACTGCCAGTTTGTTTGTTCGCCTTTTAAAAGGACACAGTGAGGCTGCGGCGATAAATCCTTTAAGAACAGGACTGGTGGCCTGCGACATCACATCTAACTTTGGAATTAGATCCAGAAAGGAGCCGAAGGCCTCCTCTGCATGGCTTTAATAATTTAGTGCGCCGTTTTGAATTGCGTAACAGTTTTGTCGCGGTTTCGGCGCGCTTAGGATGAAATGCTTTGCAGTTTGGATCATAAATATCAGTCCGGGAGTCTAAACTGTTTTGGTGATCTGGGTGAAAGGCAGAGTTGGACTGAACAACTGCAGACTGTCCAGATGCAGCGTTGCAGCTGCTTTTGCATGAATAGCTTTTAGAGGCATACATGCAAAATATGCTGTATACTTAGCATCAAACCTGCTTTGCCAGGGTTAATGTCTTTCCTGCATTTGATTTCCTGTTTTAATGTGAGTTTGGTCCATTCAAGAAGCCTTTTGCCTTACTTCCCAGACATTTACAATCTCCTGCTGTTGAATCCCTGGGATTTCTACCTGCTGCTTCTCCTCAGAACCCCCTGCAGCTTCAGAAACCTGATATTTCTGCTGTATTTTATTCAGATAAGATTTTAGTTTAGCAGTTCAGCCTTTGTTGCGAATTGGAAGGAAAGGAAATCACAGGAGACGTCTGCAGTTTGCTACAGGCCGTGAAGCCTGACTGTTGTCCAGACGTTTTACCACAGGGGTCAAAATCCACTGGCTGAATGTTTTCATGGCATCAATATAATTTCCTTTAATGTAAAAAGCACAAATGTAACTGATGTGTTTTACTCACTTGACAATGACCTACACACCACAACATGGTAAATAAGATTGTCTGCCAATGGAATGAGAAAATAAGGTGGATAGAATGCAATTGAAATATAATAGAGTGCATTATTTTAAATGTAAATGTTCTTATTAGGGCTGCAACTAACGATTACTTTACAAATCAATTAATCTGGGGATTTTTTTCTCTTAATCGAGTAATAATTGGATATCAAAAGCTTTCTTAAAGGAGATCTTGTAAGAAATTAAACCACATGACACTAAAACTTTTCCGTTTGAGGGGTTCAGAATAGAGCACATTGACAGACGAAAACATTTTTCTTTTTTTTTTTTTATCTTAGATGCAAAATCTTAATGAATTTTTTTTTACAATTTTGATAGAATTAGGGGCAGATTATACTTCTGCAGCCACACACATTAAATGTCGTTTAGGTCTGGTCGCGAACCAGTTTTGCTGCTATGCTTCTGCACTGTCGGTCTGGAGTTTCAAGGGACGCACAGCAGTTTCCCGCCAAAGCACAAGGGGAAGACTATCCGAAAATTCACGAGAACTTAGGCGGATGGTCACGAGAACTTCATTTTGGCAGAGACCTTGGCATCTTTATATAATTTGTCTGAGGCATCGTACAAGTGGTTATACTTCCGAACCTCCTCCTTTACTGTGTTTCACTCCGCAGCTAAAGGCATGTTTTACAGTCCCTATACTCGGTTAACGATTAATTGATTACTAATTTAGCTGGGGATTATTTTGAAAATCTATTAATCACGATTAATCTGATTAATTGTTTCAACCCTAGTCTTATTCAATTGGCAAAGTGTTTAAATTACCTGCTCAATTGAAGGAAAAATGCACTTATATTAAGGCCCCGTCCACACGAAGTCAAAACGAACACGAAACGCTAATATTTTCCAGAACG